>NW_017802669.1:289811-418429 GCF_001625305.1 Branchiostoma belcheri | reverse complement strand
GCCCACCCCCCCCACCACTGGTTGCCTAACCCCCATAGGCCTTACTTTAAATACTTCACTGTTTTCATTGGGTACTGAAGCGTGAAAAATGTTGTAACAATGATATGATATGAATCTTTATTGCATGTTCTTGTCCAGATGGGCTATATAAATGCACAAGAGGATATCCAGTATGTAAAACATGAGCATTTCATACTGAAACGCTATATTCTAATGCAAAGTGCTAAGAATCTATACAATACGTACTACCTATCATCTACTGTTAGTTGCCCTTTCTTTTTACAATAAGAAAAACGATAATCCAGACTCCAAAATGGTGAATGTGTGTTACTACTAGTAAGTGGATATAACGTTAACAATAAATATTATTTAATTCAACGTTAATTATAATATTTACTTTTTAAATCTTATGACTGTTCCTCTCTAGGTGAAGACAAGAAAGAAAGGAAACAAAGAAAATGAACCATCAGCCTCAACCCAGGTGCATAAGGAACACCCAAACACTGGTTTGTGTACTATTATGCATACATGTTTATGTGATAGTACAAAGTACAATGTAGATATGAATGAGACGAGTGAACAATAGACCGATCTGATCGAACACATCAAACCCCCTGTTCTATTTCGAACACCTCGGTCAAAATCAGCGCGGGAAATCTAGGAGCAGCAAAATGAGTTCATGTCTGCTTGATAAAGACTCGTTGTTTTACTGGTGAAGCTGAATTTCTGACATTGGGGGTAATTTCAAGTTAATTAAACTTCAAAGACGTTCTGTTATTCTTGTATTTTTTTTATAAAGCTAATATTATTGTTAATGTCCCTGTTTGCGAGCTTATGTTTCTACTTGTATCACAAAGCCTTTAATAAGTTGCGCCCTCCCTTGTGAGCACCCGAGCTGTTTTCTAATTTGTTTTTTTTTTCCTGGCTAGGAGTGATGCATGCAGCAATGCAGTGGAAAACCTGTCACAGATAAATATAATCTACGCAACAGATGCATCAGCTGTTTATCAGTAACTGGGCACTCTTGTCTGCCTACCGTGTGATTTTATGCGGCGCATCCCACGTCCCCATTGAGTGAACACATTTTGCTCTCTCTAAAACTAACCCTGAGTGTCCCCTCCTTAAATAATTTTACTAGGCAGATGTGTCCTCCAACAAAGATAGCGTATTACCCTTTTAGGGGGCTGCTGAGAGAGTTTTTTGCTGCCAAAAAACTTGACCCCAAAAGTTGGACAGCAAAACCGACATTCTGGCGGCGGCCGCCACAACCCTGCGCAAATTTTGCCCGAGGTGTTCGAGTTGTTATTGTTAAAGCATTGCTATGGGGACGTGGCTTCAGGATCGGTCTATTGAGACAAAACATGCAAGGTGACAGCCAGGCCAGTACTTTGTTGGAACATACTGGACCTGCACGAAACTTATTGCTTTATTTTTCTCTTCAGGGGACATCATGTTTCGGCTGAAGGTTGCCCTGAAAGAGCTTCATGGAGATTTTGAGATACGAGCACCCGGAAATCAGCCCATCAAAGATGCTCTTCAGGCTGACACAAGGCTCAAGAAAATCAACAAGAAGCTGCATAAGATTTACCTCCAACCATATGGTGAGACCCCCCCAATTAATGGGGAACCCAACATTAGGAGCCCCTGCCGTGTGATAGAGGGGGGGAGGTTTGAGGCAAAGTTACGGGGAAAAGGTAAAATCCCTAAAAATACTAACAAGTATACTGATGATCAGCTGAGGTGCAGTGAAAGGTATAAGATATACCTTGATGTTAAGAATAGGCCTAGCATGAATGCCAAGTTTCTTACTAAGGAAAATCCTAAGGCTTTCCCCTTTGACATTTTGGTTGATTGCCTTCCAGATGATACATTTCTGACAGCTCTTTACAGAGATGCAAGGATTGACAATAACAAACTCAAGAATGCCAAACTCATGTGCAAAGATAGTATTGAGGAGGTAAACATTAAACTCACAAGTATGTGTTCTGATTATGATGGCAAGACCTTCACCTGTAAAGTCGCTAAAGACTCACAAGTTAGTGATCAGGAATGGAACCAGACAGTGGCCAGCAGTCCTGATGTAGCTCTGTCAGATACTGATGAGAGTTATGGGACCCCAGATTCACAGGGTTCTGGGGCAGAAATAGATACGTCGCAGGCATCAGATAGTTGGAAGTTGGATCCTCAGGTAGTCAAAGGGGCCAAGGAAATGAAACGTAAAAGCCAGAAACAAGTTGCTAAACTCTTGTCATCAATATCAAAGCATGAAGTACAGTTTGATAGGGAAGAGGCAAAACCAGATGAAGAAAAGAGAAGGAAGCAAAGATTAAACAAAATTTGCCAACCTTTGAGACAGGATTATAACGATGCTAACCAAGGTACAGAGGTCGAATTTCTGGAAAAGCTTTGTAAGTTAGCTTGCTCCGCCGGGATTCTTGTTAAGAACAATGATAGAATTTTGGGGACTTGTTTTAGAATGGGATCCAGATATGTTTTAACAAACAAGCATGTGACAGAAATTGCAGATCGGAGTGATATCTGTGCGTATTTCAACTACAAAAGGCCCTTTAGGGGAGGTCAGGATGTTGGATTTAAAGTTGCACGTACTGTGCACATCAGCAGTCCTCAGGGAGAAGACATAGATGAGTTGGATTACAGTTTGTTGGAGCTGGAGGTTCTGCCTGATCAGTCTGACAAGCTGCCACCTGGTCTGGGGCATAAGATAGAGAGAGCTGTCAAGAAAGGAACAGTTACAATCATTGGGCACCCAGGTGGTAGGCCAAAAAAAGTAGACACTAGCTGTCCTGTTTTGGTTACAAATGACACATTCGCAGTCTGTCTTAAGTATGGAGATGCAATGCTGAACAACCCAAAAAGATGTAATTACAAGTCCTCGTTTGATTATGGTTCCTCTGGGTCACCGGGGTTTGATGATGATGCAAACTTGGTGGTTATGCACGCGTGTGGGTACTATCTGCATGACACCTCTAAAGTTGAGGTGGCACAAGGAGTCAGAATGACAGCCATACGAGATGACCTCAAACAACATCTCTCAGCAGATGTATGGGATGATTTGTTCCTCCCTCCAACACAGGATATGGAAGTTGGTGAAGGAAATTGATGATTTGAAAGTGCAAAAAGTCCAAGATACAAGTTAAACTTGGTTTTCAGGACATTTTTATATTCCACCTCAATTTAGACATACATGTTTGGTGTATAGGGCAGTGCCAATCTCTGTTTCCCATGGGCCACACAGACCACTACAACAGGGGGCTTGTCCAGTGGCGTCCAACATCCTGTCATCCATACATTTTGTCTTTCTCGTAGAACACGGAGAGTGTGTCTTTTAACTCCATGCTGAGAGCAGATAGAAGTGTATCACTAGGAATTCGAAGGCAATCAAACCAAAAAAAAAGGTCTTGCTGTGACCTCAGATAAAACAAGTGCCTTTTTATTAATTAAAACAAAGTACCTTTTGGAACAGAAGGAATCTTTTTCTTTAGGTTTTACTAAAAAAAACTGCAGTACAAAAAATTTATGCCTTGCAAGGACTTCTTTTATCAAATTTCTCCTTAGGCCACACCAATTTAATTTCTTGGTTAACGGATTTTTCAAGAAAAATAATGGAGCGGGCGGGCGAAAAAATAATAAAAATAAAAACAGGCCTAGGCATCCTATTATGGCCCAAAATGGTACGTTAGGAGCCACGAAGTCAACATACCAGGCTGGTTCAAAATATAAGCAATGAATTTTGAACTTTTAATGATACCACTGCATTGAAAGATGGAATAACTTTAAGAACTAGGATGTAAAGGACTGTTTTCAACTGTTCAGGGCAAAATATGAGCATTTTGCAGTTGATTCTGAATTTTTATTTTTATTTGCAAATCAGAAAAAAATGAAGCGGCGAATCCGTTAACCAAGAAATTAAATTGGTGTGGCCTTATAGTAGTATAATTCCCCATGTATCATCAGTTGGGCAAATAAGATATGTACATCTGCCATTATAATGATTTAGTTTGCAAGTAAACCAAAGCAATAAAACAATGTGCAAGGATGTAAGTCTCTATATTTGTCACACATTTTAGAAGTAGTTTACTTTCTGTATTGAAGACACTGTTTATACACGACTTTACACTGACTGTATATGCTAAGAATTCTTTGTAAACAAGGACTGGACTCCCATGATCTTGTGTTAGTATACATTGGTTTTGTTCCTTTGTTAGAATATGCTTGCCAAGTATGGCACTCCGGTCTAACTGTTGCAACATCAGAGTACACAGAGAGGGTCCAGCAAAGGGCATACAACATATTTCTTAGTCAGTCTTACACTAGCTTTAACTCATCAGCTCTACAAGAACTCTCACTGACATGGCTAGCTAAATGCTGATGCTAAACTCTGGCAAAAGTTTGCACAGTTCTTACTGAAGCGCCCTACATTCAGGAACTGACTTCCTCCTTCTAGAGGTGACATTTCCAACAGAGGCACCAGACAGAAACATCTACTGGCCACCCTCAGAACAAGAACAAAACGATTTTAGAACAGTCCGATCATCCATATGACCTATCTGTTAAACAAGCAGTACCAGTGATAGCAAAACAGTACGCATGGTCATAGAACGTTGAGATTTGTACATACCGACTGGCCTGTAGGTTTTAAGAATCAGTTCCTTTTAATTACGTTTGATGTTGTCAAGTATGTACTTTTAACTGTGCTTTTTAATCTGTCATTGTATTGAAACACACAATTCAGTCCATGGCTGCTATATATGTGTTTTGAGGAAAATACCTTTCATTCACTCACAAGTAACAAGTGCAATTTCAAGTACATGTAGTAGTATTCAGCCTTGACACCACCTAGTGTCTTATCTAATGTCCTTGATCCTATCAGTTAAGAAATGATACAACAAGGAATGTTCAGAGCTCAAAAAACTCAACTGCAATTTGTAGAAAGTCCTTCAGATTGCATAAAAAATTACAACATAAAAAATTATGGCAAACTAAAAGATTACAGATTGGTATAATTTATCATTACAAATGTATTATGAATTACACATTGCAGAGAATATTAATGTACTTTGAGCCCTGATGTTCCAAGTTTTGGTGTCTAATTAAGTTTTTTTAATGTTAAGAAAATAGGGAATCAGGTGTGCTTCAGCTAATGTATTGTTCCATTCAAACACAATAGCACAAAGCTATCATGTATTATTATAGGTAATAGAATAAAGAGCTTATTAAATCCCAGAATGTGTGCATGTTTGTTTGTCTGATATATTCACTTGCATGCTGTTACTTTATTTAGGCCTAGGAAAAAAGTACATGTTAAAAAAAACTGTTCATATATTTTCACAGAAAGCAGTACATTGTATATCCAAAATGCAAAGAAATCTCAGAGTACTTTTGAAATGCAAAGCTATCTGCACACATAAAATATGAAGAAAAGGAAAAGGTGTGTAGCCTTTCTCGGGCTGTAGGGGCAGTGGGTTGTTGATCCACTGTATCTAGGGCACGGTATTGGAAGGCAGTCAGTCAGTCCATCCCTCTCCTTCCACTGCCTTTTACATGTACCTCCCTAACCGAAATACTCATTTTTACAGTGGGTGGAGTGAGGAAACTCCTGTCAAGTGCCTTTCCCAAGAACACAACATCTAACGTTAGTCAGGGGAACATAAAAAAAAGGCACTTTACACAACTTTATTAAGTCTGTAAAATTGAACAGAAACAACATTGGAACAATACTTGTAATGAAAAAAAAAGTCGCAAGATGAAGGGGAGGAAAATGCTAAGCCTTATAATTAATTAAGAGATTGGAATGAGTCGACTTTGAATGCAAGAAATGTTTTCCAGCACAGGTTAGATCCATATATGGCAGTCCCTATGACCCCAAGCAAGGTCCAGGGAGAAAGTGAGGCCTGCTCAAATCCACAATTTACACCTCCTAAACATTATTATGGTCAAGAGAAGTCTTAGAAAACATTCAATTTGATCATGGTTAAACCTCTTAGTTTCATCGACCACCACATGGTTTTATTGTACACTGTAGATCTGTTTGCAACACTGACAGTATAGACCATGCATTAAATATACACTCAGATTTCCATAGTCTTCACTTCCCTATACATTAAGTTATCCTCGAGCTGCACATGCATTGTTTTCTTGAGATGGCTTTCTATGGTATAATCACTTGATATAGAATATACTATCATTAGTTCTTTCACAAAACGTTATATTCAATTATACCCATTTACATCCCACCAGAGTACTCATTTCTCACAGATAATGATAATTTCCTCCTTCATTTGGTAACGTTATTTCCAGAAATTTCAAACGACTTTTAAATGGCGTTGTTTGTAATGTCGTTTCAGTTTATTTACTTCACCAGCAGTAACACTGGTAGATAATGACGTTTTTCTGGCAATGGTTGGTATACAAAGGACTAACATCTGTGTCCATAATTTCACCAGGGTCCATAATATTGCCACCTTGAGAAACAGTGTGCTTAAAGATATTTTTACTGCAACATACTTTTGGTATGCACTCCTGCACACCTCAAATGTACATATCTAGGGTATGTTGCAGTAAAAATATCTTTAAGCACACTATTTCTCAAGGTGGCGATATTATGGACCCTGGTGATATCATGGACACAGATGTTATACAACATTATCATATAGCCGGGTGACGTTGACCAATCAGAAGGCTCCATTCCACATTCCTTATGATGCCATAATGTCACAAATAGAGTCAAAAATGGGTATTTATTCATCCCAATCTATACATTAAACAAACCCAATAATCACCCGCATATGACCTCAGGTGACCCAATAGAACACAGCTCTAGTTCTAAAAAATCCAAAAATAACTTGAGTTGTGTTCCAATGACCTCGGGTGACTCCTATAAGAACACCTGTTCCCTGCCTGTGACCCAGATAGAAGACATAGAACGTGAACTCTACCCAGTGACCTCAGGTGACTCCAGATGGAACTATGTTCTATTCAGCATGTGCAACGGGTAAATTGTACATTGTGTCACTTACTGCATCAGTTTGGATAGGCTATCGTGTAAGCTATATGATAATAGCGTTAATGGCCCGCCCTTTCTCGGTGAATATGGTGTGATAAAGCCTTGTTAGTTGCCATAACCACCTCATAAAGCCACCTCGTTCGCTGCGCTCACTTGGTGGCTTTATTCGGTAGTTATAGCAACTGACAAGGCTTTATCACACCATATTCACCTCTGGGCGGGTCATTAACCCTTAATTATCATATAGCCGGGTGACGTTGACCAATCAGAAGGCTCCATTCCACATTCTTTATGTCACCGTAATGTCACAAATAGAGTCAAAATCGGGTATTTATTCATCCCAATCCATACATTAAACAAAATGAATAACTAGAAAGGTAACATTTGCAAGCAAATGCAATATGTTTACCTCAGGATGGTCTTGCCTACGATTTAACGTTATACCTTTATTAGGAAAGGAAAGGAAAGGTAGAAGGATAGTTTGCATATATTACTGACTTTTATGTGCTGTTTATAGAGTAACATCAACGTTATAACTGGGGAATGTTTTTGCCGTTGTAAGGCCAAGTTTAAAATCTACCCGTCTGCCACTCAAAGATCATTACCATAGACTAGTCTTGTAGTGCCATGTATAGGAGATACTAAGATATATAAATAGTTACATACCACAGTACCAATGATTCACTCAGCACGCACTCTTACCATGTTTGCAATTAGGCCACAGCATGTAACTTTAATCAATGACATCCTCTGCAGACTGCAAGTAAACTTCTAGTCTTTTTGACAGCTTTAGTTACAAAGGACTTTGCTGCGCTCATCTCACTACCTTATTACATTTTTGTAAATAGGAAACAGGACGTAGGCTGAAATAATAATGATGATAAGTTTATTATTATTACAAATACATGACAGAAGGCTAATTGTAAATACGTATATCATACAAAATGATATACAATGATATGAAGAACTAATTCCTACAGTACACTTTAGTCTTTATACTACAGTACATAAGATATATATCAAGCCAGTTTTGTTGGGTTTTACTTGTTCTTTTGATCGCCGAGCCATGGCCACTTCTATAATAATTGTTCTTTGAAATTTTATATGAAAATCATTGCAATGATGATGAAAATCTACAGTTGTGTAAAATATTGGAACTACACACTATAAAACCATACATACATATTTAAAAGCTATACATGACTTAACTGTTACATATATTATGCAAATTTAACATACATAATGAATATTTACTGGCTAAATTGGAGATATAATGTGTTTCTAGAAATGGTTGTGATGTGTTGTATCCTTCTGTGGATGGCTGGGTTCAGCTCTGTTAGGTTCCTCCCCAGTTTTTCATGGACCAAGTTCTGCTTCCTTTCCTAGCAGAGGTCCAATCTGAAGAGTCTTAAGAAAAGAGGATACAAACAGGAGAGTAAGCATTTCAAATGTGATCAGAAACTGATATGATATATGTCTAAGTCATTGAACCACAAAAAGAAAGCATAATACATAATTATGTATACAAACGTATAACTATATCAGGCGGGTCCAAGAGGGTATATAATATNATTACAATACCACATACGATACAGAATGACATAAGAAAAACTCCACAATTTCTCCTCTCATTTCAAGATAAGTGGCTAATGACAGTAAAAATGTAGCATAACATTTTTAATATATGTAGAGTAGTGCAAAAAGTAAGATGCCTACCTCCCCATAGACCTCAAGCAAAGAATAAAACACAAATGTCATGTATAACAAGTATCCTACCATAGTTGCAAGTATTACATAAAAATTCTGTATTCCACTTAGTTAAGGTTTCTATAGTATATATTTAGGTTTTATTACTTATGAGAATCACAACAATCTATTGAGCATTTTAGATACAGTAAACTTCATATTGCACGCTATGGCTGCCTTACCTGCAGTTCGTATAAGAATCAACAGGTGTCGCTTCTGAGCGGTGTACTTTCCACCTGTTGCTAGGCGACCCAAAGTTGAGTGGGGATCAAGAACATGGCGGACGCTGTCAACAATGTCGTAAAATCCGGCGCACAGATTTATTGTTTAAAGGTAAGTCCTGTTTGCCGTTCGTGTGTGATAGCCCTAAGCACGTGAATGAAACGCCGGTGGTCAACGTGTTACCAGGGGTTTTGTCAAATGTAGTGTTTTTAGCCTTGTTTTCTAACTTTTTTTGACACGTCGCAGCCGTGAAAGTTACAAAGCGAGGGGGAGGGGGGAAGTTTAAGGTTACGTTGTGTCTGTTGACACAACATTGCGTACAATGCCTACTAATTCATTCAAGGAAATTCGTTATACACATAACGCTACCGTCTCTATAAGGTGAATCAAACATCGCTTTATGTATTTGATATTCAGATACGTGCGTTTTAAGCCTACATTGATTTAAGCTTGCCATATATTTTAGGTAACGTAATAGATAGGTTTAACATAGCTAGATGACATCTTAAGGTAAGTAATCTTACATGTAATCTACTCACTACTGGATGACAGAGTGCTTTTTCGTGTTCCGAATAAACGTTTAGTTAGTTATCTAGAAAAACAAACGTAAGACACAACAAAGGTAAGACCTATGTCATAATTCAAAGTCATGACACTTGATATTAAGATCATAAAATGTTATATTGTTTGCAGAAACAGCCACAACATGTTTAACCAGACAGCCCATGTTTTTCTAAAACATAGCTCCTAACTCATAGCCTAGGATTTAACTTAGTGTAGATTGAAGACATTGCACTTATAATCTTTCATCCCAATATTTATTTATGAAAAAAGAGGATTAAAACCTCTGTTGATCACAACTTGATGTCAATTTATTTTGAAACACTCTTTGATACTTTCCTAAAATCCAGATGCGGTAAAATTCTTCCTGATGAGTGAGTTTGCAGTTCCACCGGCGACCTGTGGGGCCTTGTGCCAGCACCCTGGCTGCTGGTTGGCTCACAAACACGCTCACCGCCCGCAACCACCGCGCTCCCTCAGCCCGCTCACCGGCTCCCAGCAGTCGTCAGGAGCAGGAGGTATGTACAGGTGTAGCACACGGTTGTAAGTTTGTTGTACGTTACTGTCTTACAAACTTACAACTGATGTCGTGTGGCATAATGATAGGGGCATTCTGCCAGAAACCCATGGGTCCTGGGTTCGATTCCACCTCCATGCCCCAATGTTGTGCCCTTGGGAAAGACACTGTACAAAGCTTTCCTCACTTCACTCAGGTGGAAATGAGTATGTAGCTTTGGTTAAGGCCATCCCTCGAATAGGACGTAAAATGGAAGTCCCGTGTTTGGGGAGAGCCACACCCTATGCACATTAAAGATCCTACCACATGTTTAGAGTTGAAACTTTTATTTCAACACAAAGAAATGTTTTCACCTAGAGCTTTCGACTAGTCAAATTCTCACTGGTTTTCTTCAATAGACTGACTCAGTGAGACTTGTCACATGGCTTCTCTGAAGTGTGGCGTCAACACCAGGTCAAAGGTATCTGGTAGACGATGTCGGCCCCCGTCACGGTTAAGTGAAGGGTGATGGGCCCTGATGTAAATAGCCTCCTTCACCCCTCTCAGGAAATAGCCTTTATCAATGTCCTACATGTATATTCTTACAGTGTCAAGTGAGACAGAAATTGACAGGTGACTCGATATGAATTTGTTGCCACACTTCTGAACTGGCTGAAGTCAGCTGTGAGTGTTCCAGGAACGATGCCATCTGTATCTGCCTTGTTTAAAGTTAACATGTGTTTGTACGGCCTCTCCAGGCAGCCTCCCCACCCAGAACGTAGTGAACCTGCTGGGGGACTACGGCTTCGACCAGCGGGACCAGTTCCAGCTGGACACGGGCCAGCCGCTGGCCGATAGACTGGTGGGAGGAACCCTGTCAGGGCACACCTCCCCACAACGTCAGCAACATCGCCCAAGGTCAGTGTCACAAGGGCAAAGGGTGTACATTTAGAATACGACACTGTATCGCCCGACTCCAAGTCAGATCAACCAAAGGCTGAAAGTCGGAGAGCGATCCGACTGGTAGGAGGGCCGGGACTGAGGGTGATGCGAGTATCCAGTGTTGTATTTTATTTATTTCATACCCACCTAAGAAAACGTGTCTTTCAATGCAAAATGAGCAAAAATTTGGTGTCTCTAAACCGAAAAAATGCAACAACATCAATTCCAAAGTCTGAATCCTGTATTCAAATTTTCGAATGCGGTGCATGAGGTTAGAGCAAAATGAGTTCGGCCATGGAAACCCGGGCCATACTGTCAAGCATAGCCCAGTCCGGGACACCATTATCGAATGTTATCGTGGCCCGGGTGTGATTTAAAAACTAGTATACAGTATTTCTTCTAATAAAGGGTGCACCCCAAATAAAGAGAGTACACCCGATTTGGGCTTCATGAGATAGTCAAAAGAAAAACTTGAATAAAAAAGTTGGGGTCAATACTTTCAATTGTTATCTTGCAGTTAAAAATCTCATGCACAGATTTGTATTGTACCGAAGGACCAGACATCAAATTGTTTGATTTCTACTGGGCTATTTAAGGATGACATTGTGAAATGTATTTTCAAAATAATAAAAGTGGGATGTTTTTGACCTTTTGACCTTGTTACCATGGCAGTGGGAAGAACTGGAGCGGGTACATGGGTCCTCATGTCAGCCCCATGATGACCTCGGTGCAGTCCCTCCGCAAGTCAGTAGAGGGAGCAACGTCCAGGTCCACACCAACTCCTGTCCCTGTCAGACCTGCACAGAAGGTAGGGGGACTTTCCATGCAGCCTGAACCATGAAAAAATTGTTATCATATTTCAGATCAACATTTTAAAAGTACTGGAGATGAATGGAAAGAAACATCACTCATAAAACAAAGACAGAAGATGATATAAACTGCCTGGCCCGTTTGACCACTTGCTGATGTCATGTATACCGTAAAGTCTCGTGTGAAGATCACGTGTCTGTGTATGTCTCGGAAGTTTATATTAATAATCCTGATGAAGGCGACAGTGGTCATTGAAAATTTTATCTTTGTGTAAGTCTTCCTCGATAGTGGATAACTGAAAATGTGTAGAACTACTTAGGCTGTTGGAATTAAGTTTAGCATCGTACTAATACATGTATTACTACCAACACAGATGAACTTCCATTATATAATAAAAAAACTTTTATTTCAAGAGAACTGAGATGTAGAGAAGCCGCAAGAATGTTACATGTAAATCTATATGAAATGCTGAATATTGCAAGAAAAAAGACCACTTTGTATACTACCACTTGAAGATGTCTATATCATTGCTACTGAAGGATTGAAATATTGCTTGTCTTCGGGTGCTTACCATTGAGGGGGTGAAGTCTGCCATCTCTGATTGCCTGGTTGATTTCTCCTCCGACAGGTGGAAGTGCATGAAGTTGTTGACTTCACAGACAGGACCAAGGCAGTCAACAACCTGCTGGGCGGCAGCTTCCTGGAGTACATCTGGTTCCCGCGCCCGCACAGGCGGCGCCACCGGACCGCGCCACAGACGGGGTAAGTCTTCGTCTTGTAGCGGATTGGCAGGGGAGGGCTTGCGTGATATTTTTTTACAAGGCGTAATTGGGCCTTTTATGTTTTCATAATCTGTAGGCAGCCTCCCCATATGAACATGATTTGTAACACGTAATAGCTGGTTTTCATTCTACACAAAGCACAAGCAGTTACCTTCATTTATAACATGCAAAACGAAATTTGTAAAGTACTCCATGGTTTTTGATTCATAATCAATTTTTTACTGAAAATTTACTGTAATTCATAATTCATAATCACTATCTGAAGTTTGTAATTTTTAATCATCCCTGTTCATGCCATCCCAATGGACTGGTAGTGTCAGATGTGTACCTGGTAGGTATTTCCAGGTCAATTTACTGGCACAATCTTCAACCTTCTTGTCACAATATAAATATTATGCATTCTGTTACTGTAGTTAATATCATGTTATAAATTTATCGTTCCCATTCATTTTGAAGCTATGACCTAAATGATATAATAATAATAATTCTTTTCATCACTTTAGTATCTCATTAATTCTTTTATTAAATATGTATCTGTCAAAACTTGTCAACTTTGCACTCCCTATATGTAAAATCATGCACTCAGACTACAGTATGAAAAGTTTTGAAATGTTGTCATTCTCACTCGAAGATTATCAAACTGCATTGTGTCCTGCTTTGAAAGAAATATAGTGTTGACTTCATTATCTTGTCAGTTTAATGTAATTTTTTTATAATATTGTATAATTTTGTATGATTATCCACAGGTCAGTGAGCAAGTCAGGAGTGGTGAGAGCAAAGGACATTACAAAGGAACTCCTGCCTCAGAACTTCTACAAGAGGAAAACGGTAAGGAGCACAGAATAAGTCAAGGGTCTACGACCTGCATTAAGATATCAAATAAGGAATAAAATTGCGTAAAAAATGCCAGCAGGACAAGGGTTAATACAGCGATATCAAAATTGTATATACTTAGGCCACACCAATTTAAAGCGGGCGGGCGAAAAAAAAAAAAAAAACAGGCCTTGGCCTCCTACTATGGCCCAAAATGGTATGATAGGAGCCATGAAGTCAACACAAAAGGCTGGTTCAAAATTTAAACAATGAATTTTGAACTTTTAATGATACCATTGCATTGAAAGATGGAATAACTGTAACAACTAGGAAGAAAAGGACTGTTTTCAACTGTTCAGGGCAAAATATGAGCATTTTGCAGTTGATTCTGAATTTTTATCTTTATTTGCAAATCAGAAAAAAATTCAGCGGGCGAATCCGTTAACCAAGAAATTAAATTGGTGTGGCCTTAGAGGAAATTTTGAAGAAAAAGAACATTCTTGGCCTGTATTCACAGATTAATCTTCAAAAATACTATTTTTGATACTGTGATGTCAAAATTTTACATATGATAGACTTAAAGGATATTTTGAAGATAAGTCGAGGCCTGTTAAGTCATATAACATAATATCTGTCTCATAAAGTTTAGTTCAGTCAGTCTACAAAGACACTGTTTTGAACAGTTACTAGGGACTTCAATGTGGCTATCTCTAACAAACACATATGGCTCATGAGATGGCCATGATTGCCATTGAAGTTAAAGAAGTTACTGTTTAAATTAGACATGTTGCACAATGCAGTCAAGTTTGCAACTGGACTCGGAAACTAAGTAAATGTTTGTTAAGACAATAAACCATTTTCAAGGTGTATTCTGACACTGGAATGTTTGTTGACATAATATTGATGATGCTGGACCAAAGACTCCGGAGTTCAAGTCCCATGTTGTTGTTGCTAACTGGACTTTTCACCACCATCAGTCTTTTGAAATAAATCAGTCTTTTTGTCATTTGGTGTAATTTGCTGCTTGTGATGGACAAAAGTTTTGTCCAATCCATCATCTTTGACCAACAGAAATCCATGTGTAAATATATGGAAAGAAGTCATTAAACTAAGCTTCATCTACCAGCAAAATTTTCCCCTCAAAATGCAGGAAATTATAAGCATTTCAGATTGTGAGTCAAAACTTTAAATTTTTTCCCTGGGGATAAAAACTTTAGTTTTTTTCCCTGGGGAGTATGATTTCCATGATTGTCACATTGGCACTTTCAACATGATTACGTCAAACAAAATTCAGATTACGGATAAAATGTCAGGCTGGTTAGAACACTGCAAAATCAGGTCTAGTTGGACTGTTCCTTTCAGTTAGTGAAATCAAAGAATGTACTTGCGACTACATATTGAGTATTGAGCCATAAATAAAGGAATTTAATAGTGTTGTTGTTTGTTTATTCTAAACTGTCCAGAAAAAGAAGAAGCGATCGTCTAAGAACAAGACATCAGGTGTGCCGACAGGAGGACAGCCGTACACGTCCAACCGTCTCAGTCCCCGGCACGAGGGGTGAGTCTGGTAACATCCTCAGAGGTTCACTGAGAGTCCCTGTCACAGTCAACCATAGGACTACTGTATAATACATTTTGAAATGTCGTTCACAGCCGAGGATAATCACACCTCAAAACACATTTTTTTTAGCAAACATCATCAGAACGAGATTTCTATAAAAACAACTTGAAGATAAAACTTGTTTGATCATGGAAACCTCATGACTATCCTACGAACTGCTGAACAGGGGGTGTGTATGTTATACCTGTAGGTCCTGGAGATACTTATTATTGTTATAAGTGTGGTTGTGTTTTGAAATTGAATTTTAAAATGTTTTTGTAAATATGTTTATTTTGTTCTACTACAGATTGAAAGGCATCTCACAGGACACACTGATACAGCTGCTCCAAAATGCACAGACGTAAGTTATTTCTTATTTTTCAACCATTTCAACCTTAAACCTACTGACCTTAGTTTTTTTCATTGCCATTGGCATTGTCTCTCAGCAGTTTTGTTTGTTTGTTTGTTCCCAGGGACCCAAACCTGCAGAAGTTACTGGAGAAGATGATGCCAGGACTGAAGGAGGCTCTACAGGAGGTCGCTAGGACATCACCGGCCCCACCGCAACAGAGCTCCATACTCAACCACAGGTACAGACATCTAGAGTTGGGACAGAACATGTTGTTTGCTTGTTTGAGCCTTTGTTTATTAATGAAATACCTGATAGTCATTAATTATCATGAGGGAATAGGTGATGTTCACACATAATATACATGTACTATAATTCACTTTATTTTTGTGGTAACAAAATTTCACGGTCTGAGAAAAATGGACAATAATGGTCGAGGGACTGTAAGTCAGGTGGCAGAAAAAAGGAAGTCGGTGAATTACTTGTTCACAGTATTTCTGGTACAAAAGTGACTGCAAAAACTGTGAACATAAAAGTACCATTAAAAAATAGTGAATTACAGTTACTGTAACAAGATACAGGCTCAAACCCAGCAAAACTTATACAGTCATGTACCGCGTATGTTGTAGAATGTAGTATAATGTTAGACGTAGACTCTTTTACGTCATTGAATTTTCTTTTTTCATACACGTCATGTTGTTTGTACATGTATTTGCCATAAAATTTGCTATTTTTTGTAAGATTAATGTTTTCAAAACCACCTGTTGGTGTGTTTCAGGAAAATGAGGCTGCTGGATGCTCGAGAGAAGTCCCTCCCCCCCATGCCTCCCCGCACGGTGGGGACTGCAGGACCGTGGAGACTGGACCCCCTGGGGGACAGGGCAGCCCCGGGGACAGGGGAGCCTCGACACTTCAAGTCCCCCCACCCCCAGACCAGCCGAGAAGACGTGGAGCCTACATCACTACAGGCTCAGCTGGAGAGGAAATATCAGAAAATCTACGGTGAGACAGCGAAGAATATTCCATAATATTGTGTAGATGTTAAATAATCTTTTCAGTAAGTGTGGTGGGTTCTTTAACATGTGGCTTTCCCAAACACGGGACCTAATGTCCTATCCAAGGGACGTCCCTAACTGGAGCTACTGTAGGTACATGTAATATCATTTTTCCCCATGAGTGAAGCGAGGAAAGTTGACGGTGCCTTTCCCAAGGGCAAGTAAGATTAGTGACATCGGGCAGAATTCGAGCCCGAGACTACTCGTGTGAGTTGAATACTCTGTCGTTACGCCACACAACCCCACTAGTGATATTACTAGCATTTTCAGGGTGGCAGGTATACATGTGACTTGTCAAAAGCTAGCAAAGCCTTTATAATAACACAACCAGGGATTCTTCCTATCTATCAGACGCCTTCCTCCTTCAATCAGACTGTTTTGCTTCTCACCGTTATATGTAGCTGATGTATTTGTTTTTTTTTGTGGCGAGAACTCAATCCCAATCATTGCCATCGGTAAAAAAAGATTTGTTAAAACCTAATTGAAACAGATTCTGATGCAACTTGAGACTGTATTTTAGTTTGAACAAAACTTTAACATGAAAAAAGTAGAAATTTTAAAGTAGAAAAAATGTAGTAACTGGCTTATCAGGGTATTTAATGTGATATTGTGTATCATTATCTATTATACTACAGGAGACAAAAGGACATCCCATCCCTCCCCCACCCAGTCAGTAATGAACCATCCCCACATGACGTCCGTCACCCCGGCCTACACCGCGCCGTGGGAGGAGCCTACACCAACGATGGCCAGACCCTTCCACTACAAGAACGTGCCTTTTGATGTGGTCATGGGTAAGTTAGTGGTCATTTATTTCAGTTAGGACACACATTTAATTTTATGGATGACATCTGTGTGCACTACGCTTCACGGAACTCAAGAACTCAGTACAGTGCCGACTTATAAATGCCACTAAAGGCCAGCATGTGGCAGCATGTCATAAAAGTCGCTATGTAATACCGAAAATTCGCAATACATGTACCAGCTTTGTATTCCCGTGGTTAAGCAGGAATTTTTTTATTCACCTGAGCGTAGTAGTTTGGGGGTCTTCAGAGGTCTTCAGGGTCTTCCATAAGTGAGTGTGGCCTTACAGTGGTCACTATGAAATTAGAAAGCCACTCATATCAGATATTTCAAGAAATTAATCTTAATTCAACTTCAAAGTTAAACTACTTGACAGAAATAGACACACTGGGATATTTTGTTTTTGCCAATCAGAAAAAAAAAATGAAGCAGGTGAATGCAAGAACCAACTAAATTGGTGTGGCCTAAGCAAAAATCTTTTGCCATCAATTCATGTGACATGAACTCCAAGACAAGATCTTTACCAGGTTGAAGAAGAGACGGAGTGCATCTCAAAAGCTCCTCAGAGTAGCTAACTTTTTGCTGTGTGTTTGGTTATGAATATTCATCAAAATCTTTTACCTCCCCCCCTCCCAGCGCCCGTGCAGCGCCCTCCCGCGGCAGAACAGGACCAGTGGGACGAGGCGACCATGGAGTCAGAGCTGGCCTCCACCATCCACGTCACCATGCCTACCCTGTCATCTCCCTCACCTGACGACTTCTTCAGCGACCAAGTCGCCTTACAGGTGGGTCTTATACATGTACATGTACATGTATGTCGGTCTGCAGGCCCTTTTTTGTAAGGCGTAATCAGGCCGTTTTAGTCTTCGTAATCCATAATACATAAGCTGCAACATGTAATTGGTAGTAGTCAACTCTGAGAATTTAACTACACTATTATTTGTAATCGGCGGTGAAAATGTTGTGTTATTCTCGCACCCTTCCCATCCATGCATGCCCTCATTTATGTACAGGGTTGGGCTCTTGCATATGAGCATGATTGTACCCAGTATAAACAGTTTTATTGGCCAAAAAGAAGTTTGACACAAAATGATTATTACTGCGAAGCAATAATTTTTTATTCTTCTGCAACTGCCGCCATCGGAAACATATATTTCTGCGAATCCCTCAATTTTTCTCAGATCAAAGGATTTACCGTACTCTTCTTTGTTCACAGGAACGCCGGCATTCCCGCGCCTCCATGAGTTCGTTACAGACATCGGGAACGTGGCCCGGGAAGTCATTCCAGGGTGAGGACACGGCGCGGTCCAACCGCAGCGGCGCGGAGTCCCCGTCCCACCCGGGCGCCACCCCTGATCACTCCACCGCCCCCACGCCCACCCAGCTCACCACCGAGCCGACTCTCGACACCATCCACGAACTCACCTCTCAGGAGGACGCCACCTCCCCCGACCGGAAACCGTTCCCGCCGCCCGCCAAACCCGGCTCCCCAACCAGGAGGAAACCGGGTTCACCCATACGCCGCATACCGGGCTCCCCGACCAGGAGAAAACCTGGCTCGCCGTTACAGCGGAAACCGCCGTCACCGATCCCGCAGAAGCAGATCCTGACACCGCCGCCTCCCGCCTCGTCACCGGAGCCGTGGCCCAGTCTGGAGTCAGACACGGAGATGTCAGGGTGGTCACCTGGCGGGGCCTTTCATCCAGGCCAGGACAGTGTGGGAACACCACCTTCACCACAGGTACATTAATAACACCCTGTAGATTAAGTTTGGACTTAATATTGCACCTCGGATGAATGTTTGTAGCCCTTTACAGCTTATACTTACAAAGTTGATATTTGATGAAAACCTTCCATAGCACATAACGGTTCATAACGACACCCTACGTCATTGGAAATCAAAAAAAGCTTCAGATCAAATCTGAAGATCTTCTGAAAAATCTGAAGATTGTTTCAAAGAATCTGAAGATTTCTTCAAAGTATCTTTTTTCACATAATCTGAAGATTTTTTCAAATAATCTGAAGATTTTTTTCAATCTAATCTTTTCAAAGCCTTTTCCGCCGATTGCACTGGACATTGTATTCCACAAACCCGTGTGTATCATCCTTAATGTTACATAATGCAGCTGTAACACCTGTATCTGAACTTTCCCACAGGTGGTGACAGCAATGAAGGCAGCTCGGGCGCAGGAGGAAGAGTCGTCCCCTGCCCCTCCCCCTCCCTCCCCTGAACCCGTCCCCACCCCTACCCCCACCCCCATGGCTCACAAACTCCTGCCCCTGGAGACACTGGAGGAGGGGGAGGAGGATGAATCTGGTCCTGAGGTTAGGACTTCATGATGTTTCAGTTGTTTTTTAAAAGGCTTCCAAAGCAATTTCCGGTTGGCAAAACAAAACATATAGTGGATAAGGAAATATGTCCAATATTGGCATTTAGTGCATTTACTTAATTTCATACATGATGAAAGTTACGTGAGGCATCTCTTTTGGGTACTACCCATAAATAGCTAGAACTTAACCAGCCTATGTGAAACAAAACAAGCAACTATTTTCCATCAACGATATGACTGAAGTCCTTGTCTTCCTAAATGTTACAGTTTTGCCATATATCAAACTTGAATGTAGTGCTTTGGTTCACAGTGTTAAACTTCATTGTTTGAATTACAAACTGGCCTTGTACTATACGTTGACTTTGAATTCATGGCTTCTATCGTAGTCTTTGGGGCTATCATAGGATGCCATTTTTCTTCGCTCCGTTGCTTCACATTTTTATTTTCTATTAAAAATCCAAGAACCAACAAATTGAATTGGTTTGGCCTTTTTCCAACTCTTATAATTTATGTTTTTACAGAGTAGCAGAAAGGACCAGTCAGAGCCGCCCTCTGCGGGTCTGCAGGGGACAGTAGGACAGGAACCTATAGCGGAAATTCCCCCAGTCACGGACACAATACCTGCAGACACAAGGGAGACTTTTGATGCACCTGTAACTGATGCATCTGATGACGACCCAAAAACACTTGCCAAGCAAGAGGACACTTCAGTAACGGCTGTTGAGAACAGCGAACAGACAGTTCCGGAAGTTTCCAACAGCGACGAGCGTACTACGGGTTCGGGAGAGACGGAAGAACTGAGAGGGGTTACCGTCGGCGGCGAAGATTCACAGGGAAAAAAGGACGAGGAAGAAAACACGGAAGCTGTTGCCAATCCTGTGGAAAATTCCGGAAGCAATGAGGAAGGGACTAGAGGGAGGGGAATTCCGGAGGGGGCGGAGGGAGTAGAGGATCATGGGACGGGGAGTCAGGATGAGGACAAGACAGTTACCGCTGAGGGAGAGGGTGGGGGGGAGGAATCCACAAGTGTGTTTGTCGTAGAGGCAGAGCTAGCCAAGCTGGCAGTGGAAGATGGATCCAACACAGCAACTACGTAATGTCCAGGTAGAATGTTGGGAGGAAAGATCACAATGATTTCTGGGTGCTTCGTCTTTTTTTTACATAACCCTTTGGTTTTAATAAAATATGTCAATCATGATCAGAAGTTATAATCTTGTCTGCCAACAAAAGTTTGAATTGAAGGTACACAACTACATGTATGCAGCAGAGAGACAAAATTTGGAAAAAAATTGCCAATACAGGAAGTTATCTCCAGAAACTACAATCATCATGACATTTCTTCCTAGTCAGGTATTTTATAACAGAACTTCAGAATCTTATTAAAGTCTTAGAATGCAAAGTGAGTAATGCAAATGTCATAGGATGCATATTGCCTTGCCACCACCAACTACAGGGTACATGTCTTTCATTGTAGTTTTTGACACAGTACCCGTTAGCTTTTGAGAACTGAAAACTTTCACAGGGCTGTCTTGACTTAATGTTCATGCTGCTCTTACATGTATATACATTTATCAACCAACTTTGTGTATGTCAGTCGGAAAAGGGTTAATAAATAGCTGCTGTTTTTAGGTCACAGGGACCAAACTAATATGAAGGACCATAGCTGCTATACCTGTATGTCATACATGTGGTGCTCTATAGCCAGCCTAAAATATTTTTTTCTGTTTCATTCGTTTCAATTTTGTTTGACGTAACATTACGTCAAGCATCTGATTCAATACTAGATGGGTAAGGAGACAGGCTCCCCTGGAAAATGTTGAAATCTTGACCTTCTGAAACACTACAGTAACTGTATTTCCTGCATTTTGAATGGCAAATTTTGCTGGTAGACTAAGCTTAGTGTACATGACATCCCTTCTATATCTTTACATTCAATTCTTGTCTGGCAAAATTATGGGCATAATTCTGTCCATAATGAGCAGCAAAATTCTGTTACTTAAATGATGGAATTCAAAGAACGGATGCTGGCTAGAACACTGCATACATGTATCATCCTTGTTGGAGCCCAGTGTTCAGCATTGACTTTTGAGAAACAATTTGCTCAAATGTTTTAATGTGAATGCAGTAAGTTAATGAATATAATAAATACATCTCTAAGCGAAGTCATCTGAGATATGGATGTTTGTATGGCTGGTAAATGTATTATAGCTGTTAGTATGAGCGTAAAGCTTAAAAGTTGTACATGCTACATATTGTACTACCGGTATGTGTCTCTATACAGTTGACTGAGTTGTATTCAGATGGTTAAAAAAACTGTAAAGATCTTGACTTTGTACACTATAAGACTGTCTGTCTTCTATCACACTTAAATGAAGTACAGAGTATCATTTTTCAATAAATTAACAGACATTACTTATTTTAATTGTATTATCATAATTATTGTTTCTCCTTGTAAAAGGTTTTTCTCAGTGAAGACAGCATAAAGTACATGTTTATCACAGGATATATTGTCTGTGTTTTTCATCATTTTATTTTCCTTGGAAAATGGTTCAATTGAGATTTTTTTTGACGGAGTCGTTCAATGCAAGGCCTATACGACCACTTCTCGGCATTGAACTAGAAATATGAAACATGGCTATGTCAAGAGATGGCGGTGAACGTTTGATTTGAAAGATTGTAGGTTGGTGGGAAACACTTGTCAGGGAGGGAATTCCATTTAAGCTTGGCCGTGCGGGGAACAATTGTCACTGTAAAAAGATTTCAAGCAACACTGCAAAGAATTTGGACAGTGAAGTTGTGTGAGCTAGCGGAGAACCTAGTGGAACGGTTAAAAGTTCTGAGTGGTGGAACTAGATGGGTGAGTTCTGCAGAGCAATGACCATGAAAATATCTGTAAAAGAGGGATAGAGAGGCAACATTTCGTCTCTGGGGAAGGGGGTCTAACTTGGAGGCCAGAGGATAGCCTATCAAGGCATTACAGACTCTATATTGTACAATAAACTTATTTAGAGATAAACATATTCAAGAAATCCATGTACCATATTATCAGCATAATTTATTGATTTTCCAGCAAGATTTCTCCTGACAAATTCTAAGACAACCTAAGCCTTACCTTCAGTAGGTTTACCACTTCTTGCACAACATGTGGCTGAACCAAACAGTTAACGATGGTATTCTCTAGTTTCTCTAAGCCCTGGTCCATGTCTTTGGATGTGTCTGTGCTTTCTGGACTTTCTAGCTTAGATGTAACCTCAGCAGATGTTGTGGCAGTGTCATCTAATGTACAAGCCATGTGTTTATCTGGGTTTTGTATTGCTGAAGTTGGTTTCACTGAAAAATGTTCCTCTGAGGTCCTTGTTGGTGCAGTCTGATGACTAGAAGCCTCTATTGCTGACGTCTGCTTCACTGCTGTTATTTCTGATATCGTACTTTCCCCTGCTGCAGTCTTTTCTGCAGTGTGTTCTGCTGCAGTATGTTTCACTGCTGCAGTGAAATCTACTGGCCTTACGGTTACTGAAGTCCTTTCCTGACTGGTCCCCACATAATAACTTTGCTCTCTGCACACTTTGTCGGTGAAATAGTCTGTACATGGTAGCACGGGTACAAGGTTTGGCCCGAAACAAGACGACGGAGTTGAAAAAGAAACACTGCTTTCAGATTCTTTGTCTCTTTCGGAATCTTTGAGCTTGCTCTTCTTGTGCGGAGGTGGTGTAGTTTTTGTGTCCTCCTATGAGTAAAAACTGATTGTAAGATGCCAGAGAGAGCTTTCAGCAAGCACTGAAAATTTTCTTGAGAATGAGAGAGAAGACTGCTTAACTTCATCGTGTAAAACTAAGATGTATGCATCAATAAAAGTAAGACATCCAGGAAATAAGATACCATGAAAGTAACAACTACTTAAGCAACTGTGACTGGCAAAAGGTAGTAAATACGTTTGACCATTTCCAAAATCTAGTTGCTCCAGTAACTTTCATTGTTACTTTCGAATTAAAGATGTATGCACCTATCAGTGGTAAAAAGGCATTAAAGAGATGACAAACTTCACCTCCTTTATATAGGTCAGAATCACACACACAGACAAAAACAAACAACAAAGAAATAGATAAGGCCACAACAATTCAATTTGTTGGTTCTTGGATTTTTTTCAGTCACTTAAGTGCTCTCAATCACTGTTGATCTGTTTTAAGGGGTCAACCAAGGTTTTCAATCACTTCATCTTGTTTTTACATGTAGTGTTTGCCTTAAGTCCTTGATATAATTAAGATGCTAAACGCATATCAAATAGGAAGACAGGGACTTTCTTCAACTGTTCTGAATCAACAGAACCTAAAATCTTTTTTCTTTCATGCAAATCAGAAATAAATGAAGAGGCAAGTCTGAGAACGAATTAATTACATTGGTGTGGCCTTACAAAAAAAGAGGAAATACCTGAGGAAAAGGGCAGCCTCCAGCCAAGCTGCACGTTGAGGCACCGACACATCCATTCTTAGCTCTTACTTCTTCCAAGGCTGCCTGCACAAAACCCAGGTTTGATGCTCGAGAGGTCACGTTCTGTTGAAGTAACAAAACAAAAAGTATTCAATATGTATGCTTCAAGTTTAAACTTTTATTCCAACACAAAGGTAAAAGTTCTCACCTAGAGCTTTTGACCAGTCACTCTGGTCTTCCTCAGTAGACAGAGGACGACTACTGAGGAAGACCAGAGTGACTGGTCGAAAGCTCCAAGTGAGAACTTTTACCTTAAGTTTGTGTTGGAACTTTTAAACATATAACTACCAACATATATGAACTTTCATGAAAGCATTCAAGATATACATGTACTATGTAGTAGTAGTTATCAAGAGGAATTTTACTTCAACTCCCTAGTATAGCTACCTCTACTTCATGTGGGTCTTTTTTCTTATTTCAAACATATAACACAACAATTGTGCTACACAAACCCTGAAATCTAAAATGGACATTTCCTTCCTGTACATTTTATTTCATACAGATAAGCACATTTCCTTACCTAATACTGTAAATCACTTTATATTCAGGGTACTTAAATACATGTATCAGCGGTTTTCCTGGTCACTTCTGTACCAAAACTTTCTTTCTCCTGTACTTGCCACCACTATGAAAATATAGTTCTGCGAAGGTGTCCATTTTCCTCAGACCCCGAAATTTTGCTTCCGCAAAAATAAAGTGATTTACAGTATGTCCACAATATGGTTACTCACCTCTGTTGGATTAAGCCACTGTGATTGGTCAGAACCTGATTTGATTGACAGCAGCACCAGCCTCACCACAGCCTCCTGAAGACGGTCCTCTGCATCACTGGTCTATAGCAAAATAAAATTTCAGTGAAGGCTTTCTGCAAAGATCTTAGTCATATACATAACAGGGGTATAGCCTTTGATGATTGCCACATGCTTGTGCAACATCTTGACAAACTACCAAGTACCTACATGTACATGTAATATCAGCTTAAATAAGAACAAAAAATAGTCATGCCTTTAAGTACCTGAGTTATCAACCAAGGATTGAGGTGTTCAAAAACTCTTTTCTAGAACAATAAATATAGAATACAACACGGTGTATTCCGTATCGCCCGAGGTACCAGCCCGACCGCTCGTCGGATCGCCCGACGGCCGAAGGCCGGAGGGTGATCCGATCCGCGGGAGGGCCGGGACCGAGGGTGATGCGGAATACACCGTGTTGTATTTTATTTATGTCATACCCACCCACGAAAACGCGCCTTTCAATGCGAAATGAGCAAAAATTTGGTGTCCCTAATCCAAAAAAACGCAACAACATCAATTCCAACGTCCGAATTTTGCATTCGAATTTTCGGAAGCGGTGCAAGCGGTTAGGGCGAAACGCGTTCGAATCTGTCTATGGAACATTTGGAAGCCCCGGGCCGTACGCGTTCAGAACCCCCGGGCTGTACCGCTAGTTATCACACGGGCCGGAACACCCGTATCGAACGTAATCGCGGCCCAGGTAGGACATAATCATTGGTATCATAGAGTGGAACTCGCTGCCACAAAGTACAGCAGGTGTATCCTCACTAGAGAGCTTTAAACCAATCAATGTTTAGGTTTAGATGTTTAAAGGCTAGGTGACACCGTGTAACAAGTCATTAGGTGTAATATAGCCAGCTGCCGCTGCACCACATGCCTGTGAAGCTGGTGTGTTACATTGAGGGGCAGTTATACTGGCTATACAGATACAGATGCAGATAGAGACAAAAAGAATTCAGACTTCTGGGAAGTGTTTTGCGTTTTTGTAAATGTACTGGAACTGTGGAGGGTGATTGTGATGTCTTATGGACTTGACTTGTGGATATGTATAACGTTTCTATAGCACTAGCACCTCCTGTAATAATAATTAATTAACAATAATGCTTAGAACTGAAAACCTTTTGGTGAAAAGAAAAGGGAGAAAAGTTGGAAGCAATGAACTTGTCTTACACAGACTCAGTCTGGAACCAAAACATACAAACTCCCTCTAAACCACTGCCACTCAAAACAATACATCCATCATGGAAAGTAACCATCTAAAAAGCATACAAAGTTAGCCAAAACATAATGTGTTTAAATTATTGATATCATTAAAAAAACTGATTTTCCACTGACCATTTCTATCCATGAGTTGACAGCTATACTGGTGCTGAGGGACTCCACATAATGCCACCAGTGTTTGGGTACAAACAGCACATCACCAGGCTCCAACACTACAACATACGGGTGACTGTTCACTACCTTGGGGTGCTGCTCGACATTAGGATGAGCCACATTCACCTGAAAAATATTATAATCGTCTTGAATATTGTACAGAACATTTCTTAGATCATAAAAATAATGTAGCATCCAAAACAATCTATTAAGCCCCTGTCACACATTCACGAATTTTCACTACAGAAATTAAAAGTAAACAGTGTATTGACATGATGAACGTTCCTGTCTATTATATTCTCTATTTGATAAAGCAAAACATTATATACTCTGTATCTGCACTGGTATAGTCGGTACAACTGCCCTTTGGTGTAATACACCAGCTTTGGCCTAAGTATGTAGTTATGGAGTTGAGCATGACATAAGTAGATAGAAAATGAAGTAAAGACTAAACTTGGTATCTCCAACACTATAATGAATTGGGACTTAATAGTACCCAAATTTCCCCTCAACCTTGTTCATTAAATTGAAAATGTCTACCGGTATGTTTGATATTGTCTGACGCTACCTGTTTGAGTGTAGGGGCCCCCTATATATGCTGTGATTTGGACCCCCTATACTGTGATTTAGCCCCCAACACTGCCTTTCAACCAGCATAGGGGTGTTTATTTGGGGTAGAACCTTGTGATCCTTCATAAATATTTGAAAAAAATAAATAATTATCTTAACGACAAAGCTATAACAGAGGGAAAACAAAAGTTGACAAAATTTGTCCCCAGTATCTCAGGGGGTTATGAGTTTTACAATATTTCAGGGATAACACCAAACCCCCTGCTGTGGTCATGTCTTTGAGACTCGTTGCTTGGCTTGTGCCATGGAAAGTTGTCCTTCTGTACCTGACACTGTAAGAAACATTTGGTAACAACCCTACCTGTACTGACCTGACTGAACACACTGGACTCCTCATATGGCAGCCGTGTTGGGTACAGACTTGGACTGTCCTCCGGTGGAAAAAGAACCCACTTCTTTCTGTAGAAGATTTAAAAAAAACATTGATCATTTCCTCATGAATGGGAAAGTATCAGCAAAAATGTTTATTAAAACTGTTACTCTCAAGCATTTGGGGTAGAAAGGTGTTTGTTTGCTGCAATTTTTCCTCTTTGAAATGACTTCTGAATCTTTGCTGCACAATTTCAATAGCCTGGCTGCATGGTATCAATCCAATTTTAGACTCTAACGTAAATTCTTTCACACTACAGTACATGTACTTGCAATCTTTGGTGAAGCAAATGAAGTGGTGACAGGTCTATCTAGTGACAACACTGAAGCTTCTACTATGAAACTCAGAAAATCACTCTTATAAGCCATGTGTGTTTTGCCTTGTGACTGCCCTTTTAGCATGATGTTCTTTAGGCCACACTGATTTAATTTTATGGGTGACATCCGCATGTGCATTGATTTTTGCCTGTTCTTAAAAAAAAAATCTCATAGGGGGCTGAAGCCTGAATGCCATCCTCCGTAGTCCATGGTAGCTAGTGACAATAGGGAGCCTGTGCTAACTACAGTCAGAGGATGGCACCCAGGCTGCTGAAGCTTCACAGAACTCAAGAACTCAGTACAGTGTCGACTCATAAATGCCGCAAAAGGCTAGCATGTGCCGGCTTGTTGTAAAAGTTGCTATGTACTACCGCAAATTCACAATACCAGCTTTGTATTCCTGTGGTTTAGCAGCATTTTTTTTGGCTGGAACTTTTTTGTATTCTTGAGATCTTCAGACTAAGTCAGTGTGGCCTTACATATAAAGAAATCACCAAAGCAATGATGTTTTGTGAATGCCCCTACCTGCCATACACCTGTAGTACCAGGTTACACCCGTACGTGTCATAGTGACAGGGAGTGTGTGCTCCAACACTGCCCACCCAGATCGTACTCTCCACACCACTGCGCCCGGGGAAGCCAAAATCCTCCCATCTCACAGCCTGACAATGGAGAGATGAACAAGACAGAGGCATGAAACAGCTAGCCTAATAAACCTATTATCGCTGCCAAGTAGTGCTATGTAACTAAACTCACATTTAGGTTCAGGTCCAGATTCAAGTCCAGAGGTTTAGGTTCAGATCTGGACTTGTAAGTCCGGACCTAAACCCATGGCATATACAAAACTGCATGTAAATATACGTTGGCAACCTTGCAATGTTGTCTGGGCAAAACTGTGGCCACATAACATGGAGGCTGACACTTGACGATGCCCGATGGCAATGTTTTCTTCATTTTGCAGCACAGATTTTGCAGATCTTAGGTGGTTTGGTACAAAAAGGGTATGTGACGTTTTTCAATGTACTAATATGTCCGGAAACTGTTCTTGCCTTTTAGGTTTTATTTTACTTGAACATTTTTACAAGTACGGAACCGGTCCAGCGAACTGGTACACAGCACTGCTGCCAAGTGGCGTCATGTGGCATAATGGTAGGGCATTCAGCCCAGAACCCATGGGTCCTGTGTTCGAATCCACCTACGTGCCCTGATAATGATATTATGTCCTTGAGAAAGGCACTTGACACAGCTTGCTGAAGCAGTACTCCTGTCAGAAGCTCTGAGGAAGGTGTCTGATTAAGACACCGAGACGTAAGATACAATACGGGTTGTGCAAGAAGAAAACATAGACGGTCTAATACTTGACTTACCTCCAAAATGTCTGGTTGGTCAGAGAACAACTCTGCCATGTACTTGTAGTCCAGGTAAGCCCATGTGTTGTCAGGGTTGTATGGCTGTAGAGGGTTACTGTCTGTACTGTTGTCCTCAGGTGGGTGGGGGGACACAGGGTCTAACCACAGACAGAACTGGTACAGGCTGGCATCTATGTACTCACAGTCTGTCTCCCACAGGACATCTGAGCAGGAGAGACACATGCTTTCAGTCTTTAGTATGTCTTAGTAACATCAAAAAGTTACAAAAAAAAAGTTATAAAGAAAACGCTTGTCTTGTTTTCCTTCTTTTTTTTATTCCGTTATGAAATAAATGGACATTTCAAACCTTAGCAGATATGTACACCATTACATGTAGGCTTTTTCTCAAAGAGCTATTATCTTTGACACCAAAGCAGAGGTTTATGTATTACAGTATATAAAATTTATGTGCACAGTGAAGAGGTGAAGAAAGACAACAAATTATGGCAATCATCTCTCTCCTTCTCCAAATCTACAATATTTGCTTGTTTTGTACACATTCAATATTATGCACTAATTGCAGCTAAATCAAACCCATGTATTGTTTTTTTTTTATTCTTTATTTTGCACATTAGGTTCTTAAAAACCCAACACATAAAAAGTATGTGTTAGGGGAAGGCAGAGACAATTTTGTTTATCGGATGCCTTCCCCACAACTAAATAATGTAAACATAGGAGCAGTAACTGCGTTAACAAAAAGTATAAATTAAAATAATAACATCTTAAACATTTTGAAAAGCTTAAAAGTTAGCAAACAAAATAATAACAAATGATAACAATCATTACATAAATCCGAAGCATATGTTATCTATGGGCTTTGCCTGAATCAAACAATAAATAAAATAAATAAAATAGCTGATAACTGATAATCCAGGTGGATCATTGCTTATTAAGGCAACACCAATTTGATTTGTTGGTTCTCATATTTTTTTCAGGAAAAATCTCTAGCGACAGCGCAAAAAATAATACGAACAGACTCAACAGACCAAGGCAACCTATGATATCCCCAAATGGCATGATACTGCCCATACTGGAGTCATGAAGTCAACATACCAGGCTAGTTTGAAATCCAAACATTAAATTTCAAACCTTTAATCAAACCACTGCATTGATAGATGGAAAAACTGTAACAACTCTGAAGAGAAGGGACCTCCTTTAACTGTTGGGACTGTTGGGGAAATATAATCATAATCATTTAATGAGTTGATTCAGAGGCTGATATGTTTTTTTGTTTTTTGTTGCAAATCAGAAAAAGATGACGCGAGCGAATCCGTGAACCAACAAATTAAATTGGTGTGGCCTAACAAATGAACTGAACAGAAGACCCAAGTGTATTAACGAAGGGCTGTGTCTCACCTTTAGACGCCGGATTCCGTGGGCCTGTCCGGAATCGCAGAGTTCTATTTTCCAGCACTTGAGCTAGACTTTCCGGACTCCAGTTTGACGCCGGCCAGTTTTGCACCATGCCTTTGAAAACAGCAGGAGACGAGAGGTTTCCGTGCATCAGAAGGAAGTGGACTTCTTCTGGACTCAACTGCTTTTCCATCGACGCCAAGTTGTGGGTGGTTCTTCATAAATTTTTGCACAAATCATGCAAGGAGTTACAGTACTACGTGCTACTTGTACAACCCCCTCCCCCATTGAATTTGACGGTCTAAATATATGCGGGTTGGCCGCTATGTACTGGCGCTAAATCTGTTTATACATTGCAAGCATTGACACACATCTAATAATTTAGTAATTTTCGGAAAACTTTTTTTGGGGGCGGTCATGCAGAGATGAAAACCCACAGATACACACTTGTAAACAGAGACCGAATTCCCCCCGAATCATTTCGCGCCAAAACTTAACGGGTCAAAGGTCGATGAACCCCCGCCTTGGCGTCACCCCTCTTTTGTCTCCAAGCAGATGTGGGGTCCGAGTCAGGGTTTTACTCGTTTGGAGGTGGACGAGTCGAGAAAAACGGGAAAAGCGTATAAAATACCCCCAAAACACGCGTATAGCACTGACCGAGCCCTACATATGTTTACAGATAACCTTATAACATATTATTGTGTTAGATTCACGTTTATAACATTCAGGCAAAGAAGCCTCACGTTTATAACATAAGAAGCCTAAGATTCGTAAACGCTGGCGTTACTTTTTCTTGTAGAAAAATACAAGTCTATTTTTTCTGTTAACTGATGGGTAACCAATCAAAATGAACACAAGGATCTAAAAAAATTAGCAAAATGTAACACTGCATGATCACGGTGCGAATGGTTTCCCAATTTTGGTGCTAGTGTCAGCCTTACCGCGAATGGGCTGCTGGGAAAAATGCGAATCTCCCGCTAGTTTCTATGTTGACTCTGCAAAAACCTTTCCCGGGCCCCTCCCTAGCTACATCCCTTTCCAGAAATTAACCAAATTTTACACGTTCTGCTTGGATTAAAACGAATATAGCTAGATTTTCTGGTAGTAAGCCACTTACACTACAACTTAAAGAATCGCTAGTCATAAACTGAGAAGGAGAAGTGACGCATGAAGTTCCTTTTTCAAACAATTTTACTGTCATGTCTTGTGATGCTCCACGTTTCTTGTAACGTTTCTCATCCACAGAAAAAAAGGTGAAACACACTTGACTACATCGGAAGAAGCTATCAGGATTTTTTCAGGAGCACTTTATCGTTATACATTTACCCAAGCTATACACAAAAGAGCCCAGAAGTAGGCTACATAGACACGAAGAGTCCAGAACACGAATTTCTACCCACCGTGTCGTGTCATAATTTTTGGAACGATACATAAGCAAAGTTTTATCTTTCACGGCGGATATTTGGAATATGTTACAGTTGAATCGACTATCGTTAAGGTATATAAACTTATTATTACTGCATCAAGTCCATTTTCCATAGCTTAACTCTAGCCACAATTCACTATCATTAAACGTTATACACAGCTTCCATTGTTTTAACAAAAACGATACCACGTGCAGGGTCGGAAAAAAGTTGTTACATATATGCAGTGATACCGCGAGTAGGGAAAGCAGAATTATCAAGGAATGCCTACAAATATCTAATCATTGGAATGTTTGGCAAAACAAAAGGAAAAACTGGCTCGGGTAAATGTTAAGGAACATTTTTTTTCAATCGAACAAACAGCCCCCTAAGGGGCCAGAAGTCCTCACATGCGTATCAGTACAAGAAGCGAGTTCTTTGTTCTCGGTTGGCCAGCCAAAATCTCAGCGTCAGTCCACGAGGCATTTGTTTTAAATCTTCAGAAGTGTTATATGCAGTCAAGATAGACAGAAATCGTTAGCTTGGACTTTTCAGCGGGACCTAGTAGCCGCCGTAGCCTTGGTCGTACTGTTGTTCTCCGTAGCCGCCACCGCCGCCGCCGTAGCTGCCACCACCGCCTCCGTACGAACCGCCACCGCCTCCATAGCCACCCCCGCCATAACCGCCGCCGCCATAGCTGCCGCCGCCGCCATAGCCGCCGCCGCCTCCGTAGTTCTGGCGCCCGCCTCTGTAGCCACCACCACCGCCGTAGCCGCCGCGGCCGCCTCCCCTGTAGCCTCCACCGCCACCCCCTCTCCGCTCGCCCTGGGGCCTGGCCACGCTGACGCTGATGGTCCGACGCCCGAGATCCGTCTGATCCAGAGCCTTCTCCGCGCGGGCCGCGCTGTCTTCGTCGGCAAACGTTACGAAGGCGAAGCCTCGCGACCTGCCCGTCTCCCTGTCTTTGATGAGCTTACAGTCGCGGATCTCCCCATGCTGGCTGAAGGACGAGTACACCTGATCCTCGGTTACCTCGAAGTCCAGCCCGCCAACATAGAGTTTCGTCCTGTCAACCATATTGAAGCACGGCGTTTTCAGTTCAGCGCCAGGAAAAATCTGAAAACGCCGTACCTTGAATATGCAAATTGAGCACGTGTCGTCGGGGAGGTCACTGAGTGCGCAGTCACGGCGGGCGAGTCCATTCAAAACTTACAGGGATGTTACTCAAACTTTTAGACATAAAAAGTGCACCGATGGTGACAAAAATATTCTGAAAATTATGACGAAATCTGTCTAATATTGACATTTACTACCATTTCTTGGCACAATTTCATCATCATTTTAAATTTGAGGGATATGAAGAAGGAGCTTCAAATATTGGTATGAAATAGTAAAAAAAAAAAAGCTACTTTTTGGGGTACCACCAATAAATACCTAGCTAGAGCCAGTCCATGATACAAAACAAGCATGATAAAATTATAAAGTAAAAATCAAGGAGGTTAAACCTTGTAAAAATTAAAGATACACCCATCTGACTTAAGTTGATATAGTTATCATATTCTATGGCCCTGTCATGTCATTAGTGATGCTTTTAACAACGCTAAATAACTGTTGATTGCAAAAATTAACACTAACACACAGGAAAGATTTTAACAAACCATAAAAATGCATGAATATTCTATTGCGTACTTTGATTAGCATACAGCTGTCCTACCTATGACAATGGATTGGAATAACCCACAAGGGGCAAAGGTTATTCATTAATTCATTATCGGGCGCCTGGCCCAACTGGTTTGCGCAGACACGCGCGAAAATCTAGTTCTTTGCATATGAATGCGCGGAGGCTAATTGCGATGTGTTACTTGGTGATAAGCAGGAAGTTATTAGAGGGACATTATGTACCATTTTTGCACCAAATATTAAAATTGTTTCATCCAGTGATTGTGCAAAATTGTCTCATTTTTTACTCTCCAAGCAGAGGTGTTTTGGATTTTGGCTTATTTTTGGCGTGTTTTAGGCTTTTTTTAATCGAGCTTTCTTTTTTTTTTTGCACTGGTACCTTGAAACAAAGACATTAAAAACGCCAAAAATATGGCGCCCCCCCAACCTCTGCTTGGAGAGTATTCACTTCTGACATTTCTTGTTGCTGCTGAAACAGCCCACGACACGCAATTATTTTGTGGTGTCACCATAAAGTACCAGAACAAAAACATGGCTGATACACTCATGATGCGTTATATTCTGGCACTTATAATTATATATTCTACACTTCCTCCCTTCATGCTCCCTTTCACTAACAATGGAGTAGGGTTGATTTAAAACTTTGGAAAGAAATGACCAGAAAATTTACTTTCAGTATCATCTTGATACATACTGTAGCTTTAAAACTCCTTTGTTTGGGTAGTCTTGTACATACCATTAAAAAAAAAAGATTTCTCCTGCAATTTGTAACTTATCAACTGTTTCATTACTCAAAACTCACCCATATACTCATTTGTTGAAAATCTAAAACAAAAAAAAGGAATTTTGTGAGGTGGTCTTTGTCTTACATCCACACAGAAGACTGGAAAAAGTCTACCAATATTTGGCAGTGATCCAGCAAAATAATTTGATCAAGGACATTATACTGTGTATAATGTCCTTGATTTGATTAAGTTTTTTTTTTTTTCAAATTTCACAAACCCCTAGAACATTACAGATGTATCATGGTAGTCAAATGAAGAAAACAATTCTGATAAGGATATACCAAGGAGGTTAAATCTATTTAACTTTCTTGGATATACTAGTATGGTGGATTGAAAGGAAGTGACAAGTACATCTATTTCAGGGTGTTCCTTTTCTGGTTTATTCGTCTGCTGAAGAAGCAACCATTCACCGTTTTCCAATTCCCAGGATGCATAGCACCAGGGGAATAAAAATTCCCAGGTTGCAAAGCACCTGGGGGTAGCAATTATGTGTTCCCGTTGTGTTTTTACATTCGTTGATGACAGAATCTTAAATTATTCTTACTATAGTATCTGTTGAGTTAGTTTGAGCAATAGTATCTCCTTCTGTTATTGCTCCATAATAAGAAAAACATGAGCTCGTATGTTACGCCGAAGGGCAGTTATACCGGCTATACAGATACAGAAGCTGGTGTGTTACGCTGAAGGGCGGTTATACCGGCTATACAGATACAGAAGCTGGTGTGTTACGCCGAAGGGCGGTTATACCGGCTATACAGATACAGAAGCTGGTGTGTTACGCTGAAGGGCGGTTATAACGGCTATACAGATACAGAAGCTGGTGTGTTACGCCAAAGGCCAGTTACATGTATACCGGCTATACAGATACAGATACAGATGAGAATGTCACTCTATTTGTTGCTACAATCATTTTGAAATGTTCACAGTGAGACAATGCTTCTACAGCAGTACTAAGATATAAGTGGCACACATATTAAAGAAAATAAACTATATATTTGTGAGTAATTCCATAACTTATTACTTGTTTTACAAATAATGACTTCATTGTCAAATTTGTACAACTCTAACCATACCTCTCTGAGGCGAAGTCACTTCTTAATAAGTATTTACAAGCACAAGAGTAAACAACAACAAATACATCTATTTCTAATGACAACAATAGTTGCTATTACAGCATATTGCATTTTAAAGGATATTCAATAGCTTCACACAGAAAGGCCAGCCTTAGGCTGTTATTGAGAAGTGAAAGAAAACTCAACATGGTAATACTGCTAAAACAAGACTTTCAATACTAAAATGATATGTTGAAAACTGCAACAATTATATATTAGTATTACTTAGCTTATACATGTACATCAAATACTGTGAATGTAGTTACATAATCATGCATACTCAGTAATACCTATAGCAAGCTTTGCGAGTCTGCATTTCAATACTGCAAAATTTGACAGAGGCTAAGTTCCTACATGGTAATACCGATACACCTCATCTTTGTGACTGAAAAGCCCAACATCTAGCTTCATCTTTCTAAACCAAGAATTGTTCTGTTACAATCCTGACAACTAAAATGTGTGTCACACACAGTGTCCTAGCTAGCCTGAAATTTTTTCCGTCATTTGAATTTTGTTAGACGTGACATCTTGGCATTCTGAAATCTTGGCCCTCTGAAAGGATATTTCCTGCATTTTGAGGGGCAAATTTAGTTGAATGACATGGCGGGACTGGGCAAAATTTTTTAGCTGCAAAATTCTGCCAAATGACAGAAAGACAGTCCCTGGCTAGAAGACTGGTCACAACTTTTAGCTATCTTCCCACGGCTCAAAATACTGGGTGCAAATTGGAGCTGTGCGCCCAATTTTTTTTCTCTGGGTGCACTGGTGTACCCAAATATTTTTGTAGTTATTTTTGTACATATCGAATGTATAATTGCAGGATATTCTTGACATTTGTCAGAAAAATGATAAAATCTTTGTTATCATACTTGTTTAAGATTTTGAAGTTAGCTCCCATTTCAGATTCAAGCTCAGAAGGGGAGCAGTAAGTTTTGTTTTATTTGGTGCACCCAAACATTTTTTGTAATTTTTTAGGTTGGGTGCACCAGTGCACCTATTCCCAAAAATGAATTTCGAGCCCTGCTTCCCCTACATAAATATGTCCACTGATTTCTGCCGAGGTACTCTGATAACACATTAGCTGGTAGTAGCTGATCTCTTGTGTTTCTTCTTGCTTCCACTCGGTGTCTTCTTCTTTTTCTTAGCCTTTGCCTTGTCAGTTTCCCCTCTCTCTTCCCGCTGCTGCTGGGCCAGTCTCTCATTGGCCAGTTCCACAGCCTTTTCAGCCAATCGCAGCCTTTTGAACTCGGTGCTGAGCCAGACTTCAGGGCTGCTCAGTAGGCTGAAAAAAGAGGATGGCAACTTTAAAACTGGTGTATTTTGGGTAAATAATTGTGCACTGCAAATCTTATGTGACATGCAATAAGAAAAAAACAATTTGCTATGGCCTTAATAAATTTCAAAATTGCTAGTGTCTTTCCAAATATTAATCCTAAATTGTAACCAAATACTTTGCCCAGCATACCTTGTAGTAGTGTTGGTAGGAAGCTTGGATGTGCACTCGGAGAAAGTTTTTTCCTCAGGCGGTATCAACCCTCTGAAAAGGAAACAAGAGCAACATTAATGCTCATCAGTTACCTATAGATCAACAGTTACATGTAGTAGAATATTCTTCTATCAGTAACTTTCATAAAAGCTTGCAAAACACATACCGGTACCTCCAAATTTTTGACGTCCACTGTAGGTCTTGAAAATTTGGAGGTACGTGTTTTGCGAGCTTTCAAAAAAGTCACTGACTGAAGAATATTCTACTAACGGAAAGAAGAGCAAGTGTTTAATTGATAAGCTACTCCTGGAAAAGTAATGACATACATGTATGTACGTGATGGTAGTCTAACAAAGGAAATTTTTTTGACTAAAAGATGTGCTTACTTCTTGATGGTGTCCATGGAAACGACCACGCCCTTCTCCTGCAGCCTATCATAGATGTCCTTACATTCTGCAGTGCGAGGGGTGTTAGTCTCCTAGAGAGACACACAACAGTATATACTTAGTATATTTACCAAAGACTTCAAAAATGTATAATCCCATGAAAAATACTTCTGATATTTGCAGTACTTTTATATTTGCTGTTTTCTCGGTCACTTCTGTACTGCAAATTTATCAATATTATTACATATACCACAAACAAAATTTAATGATTCGCCAATTTTCTTTCATCTGCTCCTGCTGCCACTGCAAACATATAAGTGAAGTTTAGGTGAAGTTTATTGCAAATTCATGCTCGGGGGGCAGATTACAAACAGAAAAGAACAATGAAACGTAGTATAAAATAACTAAAATCTACATGATAAAAGGTAGTTGTCTAGAGCTATAGCTATGTCTAAAACTATGTCTAAGGGGTTTGACCTCTCTTTTTTAGACCATGGAAGACGTAATGTCCCATCTTTTCCAAAATCAGTGGGTTTTGGGAAGTTAAAAGAAGAATAGTTTTCTCTTTGTCTGTAAGTTTAGTAAAATTGGGATAAATTGTAGAAGTTTGCTCATTTTGAGCATTGCTATGAAAGGAACAATTTGAGATAAAGTGTATTTCATCTTCCACAGCCTCTGCATTACAATAATTCCACAAACAAGTTGATTTTTGTCAGGCCACAAATATAAAGTCATTTACAGTATTCCTCAGTATTGAACAACCCTTACATTTACATCCTCCTGTCTGGCCAGCAACATTTTCTCCACCAGTTCTTCGTCTGAGCTGGAACTGTCCTTCCTCCGGTTGGTTTTCCTGACGATGGGCTTCACCGCCTGTACGGGAGGGGAGGGGGCGATGTATGCCTTCTCCTTACACAGGGTACCGGCCTTCAGGGCTTTCACTGCCGCTCTGTTTCTTCTCAGTTCTGCTGTGCTAGGTTTGGGCGCCGCTGGAACCAAGGCCCGGCTTACAGCCTTTTCTTCCTTCTTTGCACCCTGCCACATTTAAGAAATAAAAAAATTTGTTCCACAAACCACAGAAGGTTAAAAAATGCTGCCTAAGGATACCAAGATGATCCCGCTCTAGAAAGACACACGTTGGGCTTCGGTATACTTTCCTTGTGGTCTGGCATGTAGAAATGAAAATGTATACGTGGAGTCTGTCCTCACATGAACACCTGTCTAGCTCAAGGACCTATGACAACAAAAGTACACAACGCTACAGCTCTTTACTACCTCACCCAGATTCCTGCATACATTACCATAAATAATCTTGCCAGAGTCTAAAGGTGCAAATTGGTTTACAACATTTGTGGAAACATTGAATCCCAGGCAGGCCCTATTGCTGTGTCCTTTTAAAAGGCACTTTACACCTATTGGACTCAGGTGTAAATGAGTACCTAGCTTCAGTTAGGGACGTCCTCTCGGATTGGAGGTAAAGCCAGAGGTCCATGTTTAAGGAGAGCCACACCTTGAGCACGATCCAACCACATTTGTCGAAAAGAGCAGGGGTCATTCCCAGTGTGAGTGGTTCAAACCTTACAGTATGGTCTCTTGAAGAGGTGATACTCACCTGTCAATCCTACCGCAAATGTGGTAAATCTTATGTATTACATTGTAAGGTACATGTAGTGTGAATGGTAGTTCAGGTTAGAGATTTTGACTGTCTTACCGTGCTGCCTACTGTAGCAGACCTGGGCCTGCGGTGGGAATGTTTTCTGGGGCTCTTTGCCAGACCTCTGCTGGGGACCTTGGCTGAGTGGGGTCTGGGAGGCTTCTGATTCTGTTATGAAAAATAATGGTTACCGTTAGTCATCTAGAAAGTCTAGATGTGTTTCAAAGATGCCTCTGCAGAGTACATGTACATCTATACTAAATGGTTGATAGCTTTTCCGGACAGGAATAAGTGGTGTGGTTTTGGTCCTCCTAGCAGCTGTTCAGGAACTACAAGGGAGTTTTTTGTGAAGTGCAGAAACAGATTATCTTTACACATAGCAGAGGACAATGCAGAGAGGATAAAACACTGAGAGCTAAAATAGGTTTGGTAACCACAAGAAGCACTGTGGAAGGACTAACCATGAACATTTTAGATAGCTTTAATCGGGTGATTGTGCATAAAACTTCCACCAGACATTGACCACAAGTTACAACTAAAGTACCCGAGGTTTAGACTCCATCCTTTGGCGAGACTTGGAAAGGAGGGAAGAGTAGTGATAGTTTAATTCAAATGCAGAATCACATGCAAATACTGACAGAAATGCTATCCTAATACACGAGGTTATTCAACTGTTTAAGGCATCCAATGCAATTTCAGGACAGCAAAAAAATGGATGAGTAAATCTGTCTAATATTGACATTTAGTGTCATTTCTAAGGACATCTTTGTCATCATTTAGCCCCAAAACAAGCTACATGAGTCCTTTTATTTTTTTTTTGTGACACCCCTCAATAGCAAGCAACCGTTTTCAATCAGAAACATCAAATTTTTGCATCACAGATATCAGTACACTATGGGAAAGTACTGAACCTTCTACAATGCCAAGACTGACCAGAAAACTGACTTTGAAAATCAGTTTTGCCATCGTGAAGTTGCACTGGATGTCTACAAGACTGAGCTCTTTATATACATGTATCAGGACTCGAAACACTGGGTGCACCCAAAATTAAAGCTGTGCACTCAACTTTTTTTCTAAGGGTGCTATTTTTTGCTGGTTTACATAAAACTATGTACATGTATAAAATGTATATTAGTATACTGCATATTCTTACCATCTATGTGTCAGGAAAAAATAAAATCTTTAAGAACAGCTTACATGGGGCACCCAATTTTTTTAGGTTGAGTGCACCAGAATTTCGAGCCCTGTATACTAGTATTCAGAATTAATTCACAAAATGACGTCCTGTACCAGAGCCATAGCTTGTTGTAGTGCAGAGGGGCTCCGTGGAGGCTCCAGGTCTATGTCTACTGCCTGTTCTGGTGTCTCTAGCTGAGGCCTGTCCATGTCTGCATAGTACCCCTGCCGACACTCTGGTCTTGGAGGTGGCCTGGACACAATCTGAACACATAAAGCCCAGAGTTACAAGGCCTTAGTTTTTTTCATAAAAAGTATGAAGTGACAGGGCAAAAAAATAAAAACAGGCCTAGGCATCCTATGATAGCTATGAAAGCTACAGTTAGAGCCATGAAGTCAACATACCAAGCTGGTACTTACTTTAAACAATGAATATTAAACTTTTCAGCAAACCAGAGTTGGGAGGTATGGATTTAAAAAAAATTGTTTTTTTAATTTGGCTATAATGATCCAAAAGATAAAGTTTAACAATACATTGGGACTGTCCTAAGGACCTATCCAACTGTTTGTTTGTGGACAAATTGCTTCTGAAATGCGTTAAACAATGTTCCAGAATTCAAAGGGTTTGAAATTCAGCAGATCAAAAAAGGCTAGGATTGACAGGCTAAATTTTGCTAGTTTTCAGTTGGGAAACCGTAAAAACAACATTTTTTCCCCTAGGCCTTACAGGTGGGTGCTTCCACAGCACAAGATGTACTACATAGAAGAAAGGAAGATACAAAGGAAACAATACAATTCTTTTATTTTGTTATGTTCTAGAACAAAGTGTTGCTGCTGTAGTTTGCATGTGAGTTGGTAGGAGGTGCTCATGAGCTACATGTGTGAAACATTCCTACCCTTTGGGCAGACATCGGTCTCTTGATGCCGAGGTGGTTTTCTTTCCCCTCCCCAGCCCCCACATCCCAGACTCCCGATCGGACACCTTCAGGCCTCTCCGTCACACTGATCAGGGTCTTCGTCTTCGTTTCCGATGGCCCGCCATCCGCAAACTCGATCGTTTTTACCGTCTTGTACTTTTCGCTCTGCTGTAAGGACAGCTGGTAGTAGTTTCTGTTGGAGTTGACAGAGCTGACTTGTGTTTTTCTAGTTTCCGTTCTACCCTCGTTTGTTGCAACAAATTGTGATGACTGGTGCTCTTCTGAGTCGGAGATTGGGATACGAGAGACCATGGTTTCAACCTCGTCTGGACGTCGTCTTCTTCTCTTCTTGAGCTCATTTTCTGCGGTAGTTTTTTCCTCCTCTTTCTCGTCCTTGTCCTCATCTCTTTCCTCCCCGTACTCTACAGATACCGTCCGTACATCGAGTCTTGCCTTCGCAGACTTGACCCTACGTTTAACCAACCTCGGAGACTTCACCGCAGACCGTACTCCTCTAGGAGACGCCGTTCTCTGTCTCTCGTCTTTAGCCGTGAGCCCGAGCTCTTCTTGCAGAGACTGTAGGCTCGTGTCAGGCTTTCGCTCCACCGTTGCACTTCTGGGGCGCCTGCTAGGGGGCTCTGTGTTACCGTCACTTGATGCAATATCTCGAGGAGTAATGTTAATCAGTACATTCTGACCCTCGTTGATAGTGACGTTTAACTTTCTTGCAACATTTGTTTGTTCGTCCGTTCCTTGTGCGTGTAGTGCTGTAGAAGTTGAGGGTAACAGTCTCGGGGACGACGTATCGCTGGTGATGCTGACAATGTCCACATCCTTAGTTACCTCCTTGCTGCTCGTACTTATTCTGTAAAACACAAGTTGTTTCATTCAAGCACATGCTGACCACATTTTTTGGTCTCCAATTCTATACCAACTTCATTGCGACAATTCAAAATTGGCCTTTATTTCCAGTATGATTCTTTAAAGCTCTGAGAATACTTGTACTTTAAAATAATAACCTAACCAATGCCAGCAGTTTGGAATAAAGAATGTGGCAATAAAGAATGTGGCAAGGGAAGACTGCCCCCTTTTCTATGGCTTAGGTCATACTGCATTCGCAAAATGCATTGCTGACAGTCTGCTGATAGATTTGCTCTACTCGAGGCATACAAACAACTGTCAGTAAGTGCACCATGCAGTACTTGTCATCGTTGCTAGAGGGGGTAATTAACAACACATCATTCTTACCAAACCATAGGTTATACAAATGAAGTTCTCCTGTTCCCTCCTACATTAAGAGATACTGATAAGGCCACACTGGTTTAACTTTATGGATGACATCCACGTGCGCATTGACTTTTGCCTGTTCCAAAAAAAATCACCTCCTCCGAGGCTCTGGCCTTGGTACCATCCTCGGTAAGTCCAAGGTAGCTAGAGATAGGGAGCCGGCGGTAACTACAGCATCCAGGCTGCCGAAGCTAAATGGAACTCCAGAACTCAGTACAGTACCGACTTAAAAATGCTGCAAAATGCCAGCATGTGCCGGCTTGTCGTAAAATTTGCTATGCACTACCACAAATTCACAATATCAGCTTGTATTCCTGTGGTTTAGCAGCATATTTTTTTCTATTTGCCCATGTGCACTAGTTTTTGGGGGTCTTCAAAGATGTCATCCATAAAATTAAGTCCTTATACTGGCTACACTGATACAGATACTATACGACATATTGTAAATGTGTGTCTGCTGCCTTGTCCAGTTTGAATCTGTAGGTCGTAGATTTGGTCATTGGTGACCACAGTGGCCCAGACGGTCAGTCTCTGAGCCACGAGTGAAAAGGGTTGTCCACAACAGAGCCCTACATATAGCAGCAGCAGCTGAAGAACTCTGTGTAGCTCCCCCTCACAAATGACCAAACCATTTATAACACTGCACTGGCGGTAACCTCACATTTAAAACAAGCCATCCTGTCACTCTTAGGCCTAGGAAAAAAAAGTTGTTTCCTGTTTCCTGACAGATCCTAGAAAAAACTGCTGACACTAACCCTTTTTTTGGGGCACCTAGTACCTGCAAGGGACATAAATTTTTCCAGCTCCGTGATCTGACACTTGAGTGATGAAGCATTGTACAATCGAGGTTTTCTGACATTGACATTGAAAATATAAGTGTCCTCATGCAAGTTTTACTTTGTTAAACTGTATCACTGATCACTAGAGATTGCCAAAGCCTAAAAAAAAGAAAAAGATAATCCCTACCCTGCATGTACTGACCCTAATTTTTTTAAGGACTGGAACAGGAAACATGTAACATTTTTTCCAAGCAGCCTTCTCAAAACAAGCCGGCTACCGGCGAAAATCGCCGCCTACTCAAATTTTTGCGCCGGCTACTTTCGTGTAAATTTTCAGAAAAACACTGTAGTCTCCGTTACATTTTCTCACAAACTCCACCGGCTCATTTCTTCTGACGAACTTCAGACAATTTTCTGCTAGCTTTCTGGATCTGAAAACTGCTTCTTTCTTAGCCTCCTGTGCAGATTTCTAGTGCACGAGTCAGCGTTTGCTTCTACGAGCGGCCGAAACTTTACGGGGGGAGGGTCTTGTTCGGGGCTCGAGTTGTATCCGCGGAGCTGTATCGCTCGAGCTAGGGAACTTGCTCGCTTCGTAAACTCGTTGCTCACGAAAATTTATTAAGCCGCTACCTTCCCAACTTGTCCCGGCACTAGTAACATTCCAATTCACGTCAAAAAATATCAAGACATGTACAGAAGCGTGTTCATATCTTTCATACACAGTTAGAAACACAAGACAAATTTTTCAAAACAAATCGCCATCAGCGAGATTTCACAGCTATTTCATTCATCAAAAGTTCTTGTCGATCGTAAAATGATCACTCATCTGTTGCCTCCACTAGTGTGTCATTTGCAGCGTAATCACGGCGAGCCAAAAATCAGCGTCAAAATTAAGAAAACCCCGGAATAAAAACATCGCTGTACAAAAACAGGAGCTTTCAGGCGCCATCTTGTCATGAATAAGTAAGTAGCACCGCGTGATCGACGCTCTGATTGGTTCACCTCACATGACCTGCGTTCTGATTGGATAAGCGATGTGGCCAGCAGCCGGCAGCGCGGGAAGATTTTTCTTCGCCGGTGCAGAAGAGAGACACATTTACGCTGCTTTCTACGTTTTTTCTACGACTACTTAGCAACATCCTATTAAATAAATGCATAATTAAAAGAATTGTCGGGAAGATATATATTTCTCTACGCCGATTTTTGGCCTTTTTCTCGTAATATTCTTGTTCAAGGAACCCGGAAGTCAGTGTACCGGGACGCGGGGTGAATTTCCATCGGCATTTATGGACCGCACCCCGCTAGAATTAAACCGTCAAAACAGAAACAAAACTTCCAAAAAGCGAACCTGTGACATTTTTTCAGATCCCAATGATTATGTTTTCCATCAAATTGACATTTAAATATGCTTTCTTTATTTTTTTGCATTTTGTAGCCGGGCGCAAGGACCGCGCGTAATACGATCGGAGTGGCAAACAAATTTAATACAGCCTTTTTTCCGGAATTATTTGTGCACGAACAGTAAATTTTGGAGCCATAAGATTGCCATCAAAGATGCTCAGAATGTACCAAAAACGATGTTTAGGGGTCTAATTTTTACGATTTCCTCCGGGGGAGGCCCCCCGGACCCCCCAACGGGAGGGGGCCACCCCCTCCCGTACCCTCCCCCGCGAGCCGCTGCGCGGCTCGCTTCGAGCCACTTCGTGGCTCGCCTGCTACTTTTTCTTATCAGCCACCTACTCTAATTTTTTTGAGAAGGCTGCCAAGGCCTAAGTACATTGAAGTTTGAAAGTTCTGATATCTACAAGTCTATCCCTTTGGTTCTGTGCCATCTTCCCGTAGACAGTGGCCGGCCTCCTACGCAACTACATTTCACCAGTAGGCTTCACTAGTTCACCACTGATGAAATATTGTTGCAGAGCAGGACGGCCAAGAATGAGTACAGCTTTTCAATAAACTGGAACATAGGCTAAAAAAAGGGCTAGAAAAACATATAGTAAAGGCAGGGCTTGAACTACCATCTGCATATGCAGGTTACTGCAGGTAAAATTGGCGCTGTACAGGTATTTCTGACGTCTACCTGCACCTAACCTGCACTGGTCCATGTACTGGGTATATGCAGGTTAGTGCAGGTAAAATTGGAGCTGTGCAGGTATTTCTGATGTCTACCTGCACCTATTGACCTAACCTACACTGGTCCATGTACTGGGTATATGCAGGTTAGTGCAGGTAAAATTGGAGTTGTGCAGGTATTTCTGATGTCTACCTGCACCTAACCTACACTGGTCCATGTACTGGGTATATGCAGGTTAGTGCAGGTAAAATTGGAGCTGTACAGGTATTTCTGATGTCTACCTGCACCTAACCTGCACTGGTCCATGTACTGGGTATATGCAGGTCTAAAAATTAACATTTAAACATTTCAGTTTCTTCCACCAAACCTATAGTATAGCTCTGTTGTTACAAATGTATGTCCTATTCAACTGTTGACTTGTTTAAACACCTTCTTAACACAATGAGTTGCAAGACCCTTGGCTCTACTTGCTAACTGGACTCTGGGATGTTTGTGTACACACATCTTGTTTGTTGTTGATCACCCTTGTTTATCGTTACAATTACAGTCTTTTGTTCTCCCTAATCTTGCCATCAGAAGGATTTAATGCTGTGTTTGCAAAAAGAGTTCCCACAGGAAGCTGTTAATTGGGTATGCAAATTAACCTCATTAATTAGTTCCCCATTAATCTGTTACTCTAGGGCGGGAACGGTTTGTAGACTACTCAGTGGTTCTGAATGGAAATTTTCTGGCAAACAACTTACCAAAGAAAAGGAGAAACGTGCCAACTGACCAAAAAAACATTTCTAGGTCTTTGCTGAATGTACGTACATTCATAAACTACTACAGAGATACAAGACAAATACTTCTGCTGTTTCTCTACCCATCCAATTTGAAATGATTCAAATCATTCTGGAAATTTTGATACATATACAATAGTTTTATCATTGTGGTTTTTGTGGTAAAGTGTTTTTGTGACGCAGCAAAGTTACGACAAGCGAAAACCACCTTCCTACTTCTACTGCGAAGTTAAAATCCCTGCGAATATAAATGAATTTACAGCAGATCTCTAGCCGTTTTTCCGTCAATTGCAGGAAATTTGTGGAGTGTGATGGAAAAATTACTAAAACCAATCCGTCAACCTTCATGGTCAAAACTGACAAAAATCTTGAGTAAAAGCATAATAGCATCCAAAGGACCAACACTAACCACTCTCAACCCCATGATTTGCCCTCAATATGTTGGAAATTACGTTTTAAAAGGCTGAAAAATCCAAAATTTGCCCCTGGACTCCCTTAGATTGCGCACACTCTCCCTCCAGGTCAGATCATAAACCTGGGCTGACAGAAAAAGGTTTCGAGCTGCCTAGAGCCCTGATTTACAGTGTTTTGTCACCTCCTCAGAAGAAATGGATTTACGATATTTTGTCACCTTCTGTGATCTTCATCGCTGTCGTCTCCGTTGCCTTCGTCCTCGTCTCCCGTTGGAATGGCGAAGCGGATGGGTTCGGGCGCGGGTCTCCGCAAAAGCGGTACAGTCGGGGGCACTGGCGCCTGCCGCACCAAGATTTCCTGTCAACGGAAAAAAACGACTGTTAAAAACTATACCACAAGGAACGAACTACACATCAACAAAAAGAAACAAAACACTGATAAAATAAGCTGCACAACTTCATTTTTTGTGTGGGGAAAAGTATCAGAATAGGGTTGTGAGGCATAACGGCAGAGCATTGGGCTCAGAACCAAGATGTCCCGGGTTCGAATCCTGCCAAGTAACCAACCATGTGCCCTGGTCCAGTTTAAGGATTTTCCACTTTTATAAAAATGCAAAATTTTCAGGTGGCTCAGAAGCTACCCTTACATGTCAGGACTAAAACTAGATCAAACAGAGAATAGGGGAGTTTCAGCACCAACCAGGATAACAAAAGACCCCCTTCACAGCCTCTGGGAATTTCTCAGCTTCAGAAAGACTAGAAATGAATACACTAGTCTGGTTTCCTTAGCCTGGGTACCATCCTACTTCTATGCCGGGGCTCCCATAGTCGCTTCCCTAAGAAGTACTTCTTAGGGAAGCAACTATGGGAGCCCCGACATAGAAGTAGGATGGTACCCAGGCTATGGTTTCCTGGGTTAGGTAATGAGATATAGGTGGATTACGTGCAAAAAGACGACAACACTTCCCATGCTAAAAAATACTGTCAGAGATGAGCTCCAAAATGCCTACAAGTACCTAAAACGTAATACACAATTCTTACCATGTGCAAACAGTCTACATAGACATTATAATTAGTTTACAACTGATGTTTCCAGCTAGCACTAATTTGCAGGAGCGTTTAACATAAGATTACATTCTGAGAAAAAGAGATGAACTGGACACGAATTCTGAACAAGCGGTCAGCAAGGTGTGGCAGGGGTCACTTGACCACAATGGCCCGGCTGGTCAACACTGAGGCTGGACCTACAAAAGGCCGGAATTCTTCAGGTGGGCGTTCCCTGTTGTGCTATCAAACAGGCTGATGGATTGCAGCACTCAACCGTACACTCGCTGTGCAAACCTGCTAATAATCCCCCCGCATTTCCTCACAAAATCCCGCTATCTGGGCATATCTTCTGGTATAACCAAGCTGTATACACATCTTGCAAAAGAAACTTGAAAATAAACTCATTGTTGTTAGCAATTCTAGTATATTAAACTTTTTCAGCAGCTTAAAAAGCACAAAAGAAAATGGTAGATTGTTCTTATTACCTTATGACACGTTTTACTTTCGTGACTTCTATTTTACTTTAGTTTAGGCTCCCCAACATTTGAACTTCGTTAAACACACCATGTGTTAACAGTTAAGATTTAGCCAAATCCAGAAGTAACGTATGCAGCGATTAGTCCATTCAAATGACCATTTTTACACCTCTTCACCTGTGTATTTACCTTTTCTAGCTCCAAGCTACAATCCTCATGCTAGTAAGTATTTTGAGTGGTTTGATCGAACAATTTCATCTGATAGGTCCTTAACTATATCTCTTAACAGACAAAAATGTCCCAACAGGTTGATTTAAGACTCTCTCACAAAAATTTGAGACCTTACAGTGGTCCTACCACATTCCTTACTACATGCCCTGAGCTATTAATTAACTGCAAAAAAAAAATTGAAAAGCTACAGTATAGCCATGTCACCACTTTTGTTAGCAAAAAGCCAGTATAACTAGTAGTAGCTTTGCCTACAAGAATTCCTTCTAACTTTTCGAACACACAAATCTTGGGACTTGCAGCCACCTTATTCACACAAATTTGAGAGCAGGTATTTTGAAACATCTACTAACACATATGTAGTGCAACTGTATAATTTTTAAGCTGATATACTTTTTAATCAATAGCCTTCTCAGGATAGAGAGAATTGGGGGGAATTTGAAGAGCTAACAAGGATGACTTGCAAATCTTTTGGGACACGTTTCTGTTTACATGTTCACAGAACACAATATTCACCATAGAGTTAAAACTAAAGGGGCTGAAAGACAATTGATTCAATAACAGTAATGACAAGCTCACGAAAACTGAACATTTAAGTACTGTGAAAAAAAATCAGGAAAGTACTTGCACTACAGTTACACAAAGAAATTGTTACTCAAGCAACTGGATAGGTTTTGAAAACTGTCAATGTTTTAAGTAGCATCCTTTTCGTCAGTGACTCTGTAAAGTACTGTAATTCACTTTATATTCACAGTAGCAAAAAATTCGCAGTCTGAGAATATTGGGGGTGTTCACAGAACTATATGTGTTCACGGTGCAGAAAAAAAAGAAAGCCGGCAAATTAGTTGTTAGCAGTAATGATACGTTTGCGGTACAGAAGTGACAGGGAAAAACCGTTAACATAAAACTACTGCGAAAAAAAATCAGGACTTACAGTATACTTTGAAATGAAGACCAGTTGTTTCCATTCTTGCTCCTATATTATTAGTATTCTTTTGGAGACGAGTTAAGTATACACTATCTCTGCTCGGATTCGAACCCAAGACCATGCGATCCAGCAATTGATTCACCAACCAACTACACTTTACCCTTTCAAGATTTTTAAATGTTCCCATTATCAAAGACTCATGTTTTTCCAGCTTAGTTAACACGATTTCTCTTGGCATAGCTTTGTTGTCAAAAATTATAGCTCACTGAAAAACAGCCTACACATAATTGTGTATATATAGAATATATAATAGTGTATAAAAGTGCTGGTAAAAAATGAGGAACTGCAGTACTTACAGTTGTAGGTTCCTGCTGCCCTTCTGAACCATCCTGCTGTGGACTGCCCTGCTGCAGGTCTGACTGGGAGGGCAGGTCTTTGATCATCTGCTCCAGGTCAGGTGACCCTCGGGGAGGGGGCGGTGGCTCTCCCTCTCCATACAGCCTTGTCATCTTAGCTGCAGGACAAACACAACCACGGCTTGATGACCACCGTTTGTTTTAAGACAACTGCCGCATAATCCTACTTAATTGCGTGCTGATCGCTTCTCCGCATGTCTTAAAGGCATCCAGTGCAGTTTTTAGAGCTTGAAAACCCGATTTTTCAAAGCCAATATTCTAGTCATTTATCTACATACTGAGCTGAAAACCACACTATCCCAATGTATATTGACCCTTATGGAGCAAAAATTACCAAAATTCTGACGGAAAATGGTTACTGGAGTGGCCCTGGTATGATTTTTAGGGTACCTCCCAGAAAATAAAAGACTCATCTTGGGGCTTGTTTCTGCAGTTTTACAAGCCCAACGTATGAAATACTGATACAAATGTGCTAATGAATGTGAAGCAGTATGTGTCAATATCACAAAGATTGCCTTATTCAGAATATATCCAGTTTTGCTGCCCTGAAATATGCACTGGATACCTTTAATAATATTCTGAGGGATTCTTTCTGATGCTAACCCGAGGCTTTTGTTTGCTTGTGTTCAGACAACGCCTGGATGAATTAGTAATGTATTCTGTAGTGTGTACATGATGGATGGTGGACAGGGCAAATACAGATTTGGGTGGATGAAATCTTCCTTGCAGAAAATTACCCAAACATTTGTCCTGCTTCAGGCTCCTTCTCTCAAATCTGCGCTGGCTATGTCTCAAGTTGAACGAAAAAGAAAGCTAGGCAAACTACCTGAAGATTCTGGTAACAAAATAGCTGCAAACCACAGTTGAATTTTCAAAACATTTCAATTTTATGAGTCTAAAACATATCATTTTACTGAGTCTAATAAGGCCTTTATGATACAGTACAGTTGAATGTAATAATTTTTTTCATCTTAGTAACTGCAGAACTCACCTAGAGACTTGTCAGTCTGGTCCTGGCTGCTGAGGATCTCTTGGATGATTCGATCTGTGTCTTCCGCGTCTTCGTCTTTCGCGCCGCGGCCGCGGGGCACCCACGTGGACGTGTTGTGTGTCGCCACTCCGCTCGGAGGACGCTCTGACGGCGAGTATTTCTCTCCTAAAACTGAGGACGCAAAGAAAATGAATGTTTCGAAATTGGTGCGTCGTCCTTAGTGAGAACAAATAGACAGCGTAGCAAAGTCCAGTATGAAGATAAGGAATTGTATCTACTCAGTGGGTTTATCTTTTAATACATGATAAGGCAGATAAATCTTTGGCCAATCTGAGTGGAGAAGGCTTTACAATAAAGGAGAATTCACTCATTCTAGCAGACTGTGATGCTGTAAGGACTCTAAAGGTTCTAGCAGTCAGAGAAAGACCTCTATTCAAGAAGTACTATATTATATCTTGAAATGTTCACCATATTTCTAAGCCTGTGGTTTTCATGGTGTTTTGCCACTGCAAATTTATCAAACCCGAAAACACCAATGCCGTCTTTTACATTTTTTTGCGAGTATTCTGAAAAATACTGTAGACTTCACTTTTACTGTGCTGCAAAATATGGGTCCAATAAACATGAAATTAGGATAACTTCTACTTTACTGTGCCTTTCAGTAAATCTTGAAAACATGCCCCCCCTCCCCTTCTAGAATTTCTAGCCCCACATTTGGCTTTTGCTATTTGTAATAATGCCAGGCAGGGCACAAAAGTCAGGTATGTGAAAGTTTGAACTGTTGGAACCTCTGAGTGTTCGTAGTGGGCTACAAGAGGCCCAGATGGGGTACTGAATCTCTCTGTCTTAGTAACACTTAGGCTACACCTTTTAGCAGAGGGGTACTCGAGCGCCCACTGTACCATACAACTGAGTGACTTAAAATACAAGATGGATGCCAGGACTCTTCAGCATACAAATAAAGAAAGAAAGGAAGAGAAGGGAGGAGCCTCTTTAGCCCATCTCACCAAAGCAACTATCTGTACATCAAAGTGACTTAACAAACAAGACAAGAAAAGCACAATTTGACTTAAAAAGCTGTGCATACACTTTGGTTAACAATCCACTGGGCTCAAAATACCAGGTGAATATTTTGGAGTCATATGACACCTAAGTTAGGACTGTGACTAGATATTTGTGTATTTTCACATACGCAAAGGTACAAATGTACAGTAGCATACTGAATAAAAATGTCTGAAATAATAGTAAAACTATTATTTGTCTAACACTCTAAGGATAGCTATTGAATTTCAGAATCAATCTCTGAACTTCAGAGAGGTAGCAACTTTTCAGTTTTCAGTTCAGCTGACAATCTTTTCTATTTCCAAATCTTTTCTGTGCAAACCTATTCCCAAATATAAATTTCCAGCCCTGATCCAAGAAAGACAGAGACCTGGTATACTGTAATTTCCCATTTTCTTGTGGTACATTACATTCGCGGTTTTCAGTCACTTCCATACTGCAAACTTACTGTTATCAAATAATTCATTGACAGCTTTTTCTGCACCTACTACTGCCACCGCGAATATATAGTTCCGTGAACACGACCATTTTTTTTCAACTGTGAAATTTTGCGACAGCGAGTATGAAGTAAATTACAGTACCTGCTATCAGCCCCCCTGGTGCCCTCGGTGGAGGGGGTTGTTCGCGACTGTCCTTCCGTTGCGGAGGGGGCGGCACCCCCCTCCCGCTCCATGGCCGCCTACCGCTCTGCGGGCGCTGTCTCTCGCTCTGCTGTCTGATCAGCTCCGGGATGGACGTCTGACTCCCCCTGGACAAGCAAACGTGTTAGCCCCGGCCTTTCAAACGTTGTCACCGCCAAACAACCCACCTGTCCTGCACGGTTAGCTCTACGCGACATTTCCCTATCATAATATTCCCACAAGGGGAGGGGCTGGTGAAAATTTAACACCATCTTTTGGAGAGTCCCTGACAGTGGGCAAAGACTGGGGGGAGTGACCGTTTGCACAAGGGGGTGACGGTTGCGTGGAAGTGTTTGCATGGCACCTCACTTCTAACCAGAGGGCAAACACGACAGGTTAACCCGTACATGTACCTGTGCTATCCAACCCTCGGGCCTAGGAAAAAGAATGTTGTGCTTCCTGTTTCCCAACCCTAGAAAAAAATGCCGACTCTAGCCTTCTTTTTTGTGTGAACCCCTGCAAGGGGTATATCTTTTTCAACCTTGTTAAACTGTATAAGTTGGATCACTAGAGATCACACAAAAAAAGATAATCCCTACCAACTGACCCTAAATTTTTTAGGACTGAAACAGGAAACATAACATTTTTTTCCCTAGGCCTAAGAAAGATGATTTGTGTGTGGTTAATAAATGGACCTGACAAAACACACCGTGGGTAAAACTAACCGATTAGTTGATCTACAAACTAATACACAAGTCTAAACTATGACGGGACCTTAATTCTTCTGGGTTGATTTTGAGAACAGACTATATTAACAGGGCTCGAAATACTTTCTCTGCAAAGTACATGGGCCAGTGCAGGTTAGGTACAGGTAGACACCAGAAATACCTGCACAGCTCCAATTTTACCTGCACTAACCTGCATATACCCAGTACATGGACCAGTGCAGGTTAGGTGCAGGTAGACATCAAAAATACCTGCACAGCTCCAATTTTACCTGTACTGTGATATTTCCAGCCCTGATATATGTATGCAGAGACCCCAAACACTTACAGGTGGTTCCAGGAAGTTATAGGGAATTACCTAGAACTGAGATTGGTCAAATTCTTCCTCCTTACTTATTCCTCCTTACTTATTCAAGTGTTGTTACAAAAAAGCTCAGTGAACCCCAAAGAATATCTTGGTTACCACTGACACTCTAATGTTGAAGTATAAATTCGGTGTAAATATGTCACAGTAGATAGAGGGGAAATCTATGTCTTGTTTTCTTACCATGCAGTTTTCTGATATGTGATTCCGGCCAGGGGTGGTTCTGTGTCGATCTGTTGGTACGGCGTGCTTCCCGGCTGTCTACCTGAGGACCGGCGTCGCCTGGCGCTACCGGCCCGCAGTGTTCTCGGGTCCTGGGCGCCCATGGTGTACACGTTGGGTCGGACCTGGTCCAGTCGAGACAGTGACGCGCCGGATGCCCGCATCCAGTCCTAGAGTAACATAGATAAAATCCGCCATCTTAAAATAAAAATGTTTTTTTTTAAATATTCCAACATTTCACAAGACATATTGTGACGACACACTCATTTTTAATTTTATACCACCACCAACGCAGACAAATGCACAGACAACAGACATACTCTTTTTCACCTGAGCGAAGAGAGGAAGTTTGTGTAAAGTGCCTTTCCCAAGGACACAATATCGGTGGCATGGTAGGACTCGAACTCAGGACCTCTTGGTTCGGAGCCAAATACTCTGTCATTACGCCACAGGACCCCACTTTCAAAATGTTTGAATGAGTTCTTTAGAGGAGCAAAAAACAATACATGTACAATAACCAACAATATTACATAAAATTATTGCTTATTAACACTTCTATACCAAAGACACTTTACCTGTGGTATAGTAAAAGTCTTGCAGGCATAGGTTGAAGAGTGGAAATGGTATTTTGTGCCTTGCAAAAACATTTTCCGCCTAGCCTTTCTTTCCAAGATCAAGCAACGACAAGTCTAACTTTTCAAAAAACCGCCTTGCATACAATTACAAAGGGATAAAAATCAGATGGCCTATTCGCATGTGACACTTGTATTACCGAATACTAATTGGCTAATACAGGTATACAGAAGTGAAGGAATCTGTAGCCAGAGCTACTGGTGCATGAAAACGCTGTGGCAACTACTTCATAATTTACACCCAGGCCACATATATTATTCAAACGTAGAACAATACAATTCACGCACTGTGTGAGCTATCACAAAGGAAGACATCACAGACTATTACAAAACCAATTTCAAAAGAATATTTGATAAATATTTATGAGAGCGGCTCACAGACTGATATAGTGGTAGCCTTTCACTGACACTAAATTTGGATTCCTTTTACGAAACCTCATTTGACATTTGTGGGGGATGTATAAATGACACCGTCAAATCTCTTAACAATGATGGTCAGATGGGTTATATTTATACTGTATAATGGCAGATGACCTTAAAACTGAGGCCTTATGTTTTAAAGATGCTGCTTCTAAAATTTTTTAGTGATACATATCCCATTTACCTGCTTTTAATATACCTACAGTGTACACATCTATTTCAAAATGTATTTCTACACCATTTAAAATTGTTCTAAAATTGTTCAGGACAGCAAAACTGGATCTTCAAATTCAATTTTCTTGTCTTTCTTTTCTCGATCATGACAGTAGTAAGTTAAAGTAAATCTTATCCCATAGCATACCAATATCTGTGAAGCTATTTGTGGGTGGTACCCAAAAACTATAGAGGTGCTTCAGCACTTTTATTTTGGGGCTATTTCAAATGCTTTAACTTTTAAGTACTTAAAAGTGACAAAGATGACAAAGATTACCTGTTAAGAAATGGCAGCAAATGTCAATAACAGAAAGATTTCTGCATCCAGTTTATTTTTTCGTTTTGAATCCCTAATTTAGTAAAATTGCATTGGATGCAATCCTTCCAACAGAAACTAGGGCAGAACCTTTCCTTTTGCTAAATGGCTTCAACTGCCTCTAATAACCTGTGATACCTGATACCTTCTCCCAACCATCCCCCATAGAGTTCTTGTCAAAAGGTGTAACCACAAATTCATAATGTACTGCTCTTCTAAAAGTAAAAGTTCTACAGACAACTCAGGAACCGAGGTTAAACCCCGGGAATCCATTCCATTTTCTTGAGAAAAGCTTCTTTGCAGGAAAACAAGGACTTATACTTCTGATTTTTGGATGTGTTTTGTGAACCCTGCTAACCCCAGCAAGGGTAAGCCCATGTGGCGGAGACTATCCCAAGGAATGTGACCTCTTTACTCCTAGCCCACCCCAAATGAATACCCACTTTAGTTCTGGGGTCTGCTCTGAGCCACATTACTGTAAATTCACTTTGTGTTTGCAGTAGTGAAAATTTCTAGTCTGAGAATAATGGACATGTTTACGGAATTTTATGGTCACCGTGGTGACAGGCGCAGGAAAAAAGAAAGCGAAATGCTGCGAATCATTGGATAATGGTAATAAGATCATGGTACAGAAGTGGCCGCGAAAAGCTGTGACCATAAAATTACCGCAAAAAAAATCAGGAATTACAGTATTATGAGCTGGCGTGCCACTAATCTCCAAGCAGATATGTGGGTTTTGTAAGTCTTTCTTCTAAAAACAAGCAGCATAAATAATACATTTCCAACCGAGGGGACTCGAGTTATTGGTTGACAGTCGTATAGAGTACGATGTACAACATGCCACAAACATTTGAGGAAAATATAAATCTAGCCAAGCCCATCATGTATCAGGTACCTAACTACAAGGCCAAAGTGCAGCATACACATAATTTTGCCAAGCAAGGCTTACCTGGCCTGATGCCCCCCAAAAATCAAAATCAGACTTGGAATACTGTAAATCACTTTCTGAGAAAAATGGACACGTTTGTGGAACTATATGTTTGCGGTGGCAGAAGGTGCAGAAGAAAGAAAGTTGGTGAATTATTTTTTCGCGATAATTTGCTAAGATAAAAGAAGTACAGTCAAACCTGCCTATAGTGGTCACTCAAGGGACTGGCCAAATTTGACCACTATGGCCAGGTGACCACTATAGAGAAACAGCCGGTTAATTGACCCCCCCCCCCAAAAAAGGGACACATGCTTTGAGTACCAACAGTGATGTCTTTATTCTGAAACATATGAATACATACATTTGCAAAGGTAAACCCCTTTTATATGTACATGTGTTAGTTCAATAATTTGTTGTTCTTTTGCTTTAGTTGTACTTTATTTTGTACTTGCTTGAAAAAAAAAAGAAATACAGAAATATTGCATGGAAACATTAACTTGACATCAAAGATACATACACTCAACATATTCAGTTAATCTATTCTGGGACAATGAAACCATTCACATAATTTAAAACATACAAAATCACTGGTTGTCATTTACTGTTCTTGTGTACATACTAGTACTACATGTGGCTAAAGAAAGAAAGCAAATCAAGCAACAAACTTTCAACTCCAAACAAATTTCTATCGACTGCAAAATCATTTAATCTAAGCTCAGCTTTCGACGATCTCTTCTCACTCTCTCTGCCAGTCGAATCACTTCCACCTTTTGGAATAAGTTTGGCGTCCGTCTTTCCGCTTTCGCCATCGTTTCTCCGCAATCGCCACGTTACTAGTAGTCGTTGTTGTTAGTCGAAAAGTGGAAGAGAACGACATCGCCATGTTTTTGTTCTTTGGTGAACACTTGCTTCGCGCGACCGACATACGCCACAGCGAATTCCAACCACGTAAATAAGTTATTTTGTACCAAGATGCTGTCTATTTAGTTAACAGCAAAATAATTGTTCGTCAGTTGCCAGTTACTTTCCGTTTTTGGTCGTTTTTGAACATGAAAACTCTCCTTTGTTTACGGCTTGGGTTTCTCCCCGTGTGGGTTGTCTGCCTCTACCATTATGCCAATGTGGTAGTCAACAGAAAATTTTCTCCTTTCAGACTTATATCTTTTCTAAAATATCCACTACAGTGTTAAATTTACATCTAAAATTAATTGTAGTAATGTATTTCAAATGTTTTCATAATGTAATTACGTCATTTGACGCTAATGAAGTTAAATAAAACTCGGTGTATCTACCTCCATAACAGTGGAGTCTTCCGATGACCCCAATTGACCTCCCTCTGCAGCTAACATGCGCCATCTTGGAAAAATACGAAACGCATTTTCGAACCAAATTTCTTTAATTATGCCCATGAAAAACGGAAGCTATGCACATATCTACGCATTTCAAGGAATCGAGAAACCAAATATGGATATTCTTAAGTTTTTTTGTAAAGATAATTTGCCGTAATCTTCGCCGAGAGGCCGAGTCCATTGAAGCTCCATGCGGCACGCACGGCACTGGTGTTGGGGAAAACGCAGATATCAAAGACACCCGCGACCGCAGAAACTTCGTGTCAAAAGTCAGTTTTCCTTTATTTCATACACATATGGAGTATAATTTTCAGTTCACATTTTAGTAATGTAGCGATCGGAAAATTATCACAAGGCTCATAACGGTCGTAGCCCGAGGTGGGGTGGTGTTACGGCCGTGGTGCTTAGCGGGTTACGGCCAGCCGCGACCGCTATCGGCGGTGTTGACATGCAGGCGGGACCGGAATGGGGTGACCGCTGACCGCGTTGAACAGTGACCGCTATAGACACGATTCTTAATGCTTACGTCAATGGGAAAAATTGAAGGGACCGGCAAAAACTGACCGCTATGGCCGAGTGACCACTATACAAAGGTGACCGCTAGTACAGGTTTGACTGTAATTTACAGTAGCTTTATAAGTTTTCTCTACAGCATACAGCATTGAAGTTTATCCCAGCCAAACCTCTAATTTATTGGGAACTTTTGAACATCAGAGCTTTCATTAGGAGGCAAATAGAATCCTTGTGTGTGTGTGCCAGTCCCCTACTGTGCCAGGGCCAGCAGAGTTCTCTCACAAGGACTTTCTTTCAGGAACAGGAGAAACCCATGGGGGATATCCCCTTCTGATGAGGATCACAGAAAGAAAGTAGCCTCCTTTGCAGGCATTTTGGGGGCATTTTTTTTGGGGGGGGGGGAGGCAGTTTGCTTATATCACACACACTTAGGCCTCGGAAGAAAATGTTGTGTTTCCTGTTTCAGTCCTGAAAAAATTATGGTCAGTAGGTAGGGATTATCCTTTTCTTTCTTCCTTTTTGTGGACCAGACATCTCTAGTGATCCAACTTATACACTACAGTTTAACAAAGTAAAACTTGCATGAGGACACTCACACTTGTATTTTAAAAGTTGGAAAACCGATTGTACAACGTTTTATCACTCAAGTGTCAGATCATGGAGCTAGAAATGGTTGATAAGCTCAAAAAATTATGTTCCTTGCAGGGGTCCACTAAAAAAAGGGGCTATGCTCAGCAGTTTTTTCTAGGGTCAGTTGGGAAAACAGGAAATACAAAAAATTTTTCCTAGGCCTTACTGCCCTTAGATAAGTTAGAACTCTGCATACTAATAGGGAAGGTGCCCAGAGTTCTAAGCCTGCAAAGGAGGCTAAAAAGAAAGGTGGTCAGGGCAAATTCCTCTACTAAAGCCCTACATAACAAAAGAAGACCAATTGGTTACCATGCCACCATAATGTGCAGTGTGGTATGACTAGCAAATCTAGTGAGGTTGGAATGAGGCATCCTTGGGAATCGGATATGTTTGGATAACTGAAAATGACTGGTAGGATTTGCGTGGCCTCTTTCAATCCACGCCTGTGAAGCAAGGTGGGAAAACAATGGGGTTTATCGTGCTCCGCATCTATTGTGCTAAAGGTCAGCAGCGGTTGTGGGCTAAATTACTATACTAGCAACTACTTACTACTGCATGTAGTAAGAGAAACGTGGTCGGAAATACTGTACAACTGTTAGCGAGTTGGGCTTTGGGATGGAAGATTTTGGTACAATTGTTCAAAATTTGACTTTCTCTCATCTTGAGCTCTAGGAATTCTTACTTTCTTTTGAAATATTTTCACAACTTTTGAATTTCACAATCTTTTCTTTTTTGCTACTAACAACAACAACCGCAATACAATTTTGGTAGCATATCCTACCTAACGGTTAACTTTTAAGTCAGTCGAGGATATATTTTCAAGGTTTGCGTGTAACTCTCAGATATTATCACATATAGCAAGCGTTTCATGAGCATGACTGCTTCTGTACTGAAGCAATGCTAAGGAAAAGAAACACATCACAAGGCAAGGTATTGCATTAGGTACTATTCACACACACATGCATGTGTTAAACATTGCAGAACAGTTTAGGGGGAGGGCCGGTACATTATTCCCCTTGATGTGAAGGAGAACACTTATCCTGATGGCTTTATAAGTAGTATTTACATAATAATACCCACCCTGCACACGACCAGACGCTGCGCATGGCTATCCTTACTGAAGCTCAGCTGATCTGGGTAGGCATATCTGAACATGGCGTGGTCCTATCACAGGCCACCAGGCTGAGACATCCCCTGAGAACTCTCACACCCTTACACAAATCTCATTCTCAGACCTCCTCTTTTCCTAACTGCCATCTTGCCAACCCTTGCTGGGCCCATTCACCCGAGCCAACATGTTCCCAGCTATGATGACAGTATCTGGGGCAACAAAGTACGAAACAATACCGGGGCAGGTTTGTCCAACCAAGCCCCGCCCTCAAACAAAGGGGCCCACGCCGGTAAGGCATGATTAGATTGACTTTGGCCTTTTCTTCGGCCTGGAAATAAAAACCCGCGACCACGGGGTAGGAACCGATGAATGGCGCCCGGGCACTCCCGTGTTTGTCCGAGCCCATCGCTCCGACCAATGGAGGCGGGTCGGGTGGTGGCCACGCTCGCTGGCAATGAAAAGCGGCGCATTCTGGTTCCCACACACGGGAAGGACGCGGAACCAACTTTTATCCCGGCCTCCAATCGCGTACAGGTGTTTGGGCTGCTCTGTTTGAACAGGCCTAGGCACACAGCCATTCCAACAGGTGGATACCATCAAAGGTGTTACCACTGATAACACGTAGCCTCCAGATATGACGTTTTACCTGGACTGCTCTCACCCCAGTTCAGCCACATTCCTCCTTACCATTCAACCATGAAAACATCACTACATACCTGCCACTCCCCTGGAAAAAAAAAAGGATCTTCCAAGTATTTTCTGAGCCTTGAGCGAAATCGCACTGACAGGAAGCAATCTTACCTTGAAAGAACTCTTTCAAGTAGACACTTCGTCTACTTAGATAAAGAACGGTTTAATTTCGTTACCTTGCTAATTGGAAGCTAAGAGGCACTCTAGTCGGAAGGGATTAGAGGAAAAGCCGAGTTTGAACTCAAGTTAAGGGCAAGTCGTCTGATGTTTCTGATGTATTTAGAAGTCAGCATTGTGCCGTGTTTAACTCAATGAGCTGGAAAAATGATGAACATTTTTGTCCACACAGGTCAAGTTACGGCAGTTCTAAACTGGTCTCAACTGTCAGCAGATTGTGTTCTGTAAACACAGCGCTTTTGAGTCTTTCCCTCCTCAGTTATCTCCTATACCAACAGACTTCGTTAAACATCTATTAAAGCCTTTGTACCCAAGGGTGGCAAAACCCTGGCTTATCACCTGCTATTATCAGGGTGGAAAAAAGGCGGGAAAATCAGCGAGTGGGCGTGGCTTTGTTTGAATGGTGTGAAGACTGTTGTGGACAGGTATGCATGATTTTACAAAAATGGCTTGTGGTTTGCAGAAGCTACATGAAGTATGACTGCAACTTTATGATAGGCAAATGTTTTTTTTATTATGGGAATAAACTGTTTCGCCATTTCTTGTCAATTGTCGTTCTGAGTAAGTCCAAATAAAAGACTGTAAATTGTACTACGACACATAATCACTGACCAAGTCATTTACTTCACTACTCGTAGTATTTTACCTGTAAGGTATGATTTATCTGACACTGGTAAGTTTGAAAACAGCACACAGTTCAAATATTTTTTTCTAGTTTTGCAAAACTTACAGGTAAACAAATTCGTGTATCTATTTTTAATTTACAAAGGAAGATATCGAATTACAACTTCACATCTTTAACTATCATGACAGAGAAAAATGGAAATATGTTGTACTCAACTCTCCACAGTTACTGTAAATCATTTCATATTTGCAGTATCATACTATCAAAATTTTGTGGTCTGAGAAAAATGGACATGTTCGTGGAACTACTAGTGTAGGTGGCAGGTGCAGACTGCAGAAGAAAGAATGTCAGCAAATTATATGTGTTTACAGTAATGATAAATTTGTGGCACAGAAGTGCAGGAATATAAAAGTACTGAGAAAAAATTGTGACTTACAGTAACCTAAAAGACAATCAAATGTGGGCTGGGCACATAGAGATACCTGATACCTATGGGACTACCAGATTAACTGGCCCACCCAGATTTTTCCATGATTGTTTCCATGTCAGTCAGTATGCAAAAATCAGTACCCACTTCCACCACAATTATCAAATCGATACTACCCAGCCCTTCTATACTGTCTTATCACATCTTTTACCTATCTCACAACTTCTGAGATGACCAAAGTCTCCTCTTCTTCCTTGCCACCCAAGGTTGTTTAAGAAAAGGGGTGTGTCCTGAGATGTGGGGCTGCACTAGGTGGTGACACAATAGGAGCTGGCATGCTGGCAAGGACAGGAGATCAGCTCTCCTGCTGGTTATGAGATCCAGATGCATGGAGGTAGATTCAACCAAATGGGGGAGACCTGTCACTGAATTGCCAAGTAGATTTCTTGAGCAACTGATTTTCTGCGTTAAAAGTGACAACAACTACCGAAGTCCTCGCGTGGCAATGACAAAGTTTTAAACTCGCCTATTGGTGCCCACAAAGCATTGGATCAATATTTTCTCTCACTCAATCCAGGATCAATATTTAAAACCTCAATATTGATGTCTGTGAAGAATTTATCAAATAATCATGATTTTGGAACCATCATTCTCTGCTGAATTGGGCGATTTGGGGCTTCCCAATCCTCACTCTGAGTCTGACTGAGTTTGGGCTTGACTTCCTTCCATTTTTGTACCGAGCTGTGAAGAAACCTGTGTTCTAGCCAGCTTCTGTCTTTCTGTCATTTGATGAAATTTTGTGGCTCACAATGGTCATCCTTGACGGACAAAAATCGGTATTTACTAATTTAGGGATATGGAAACAGATGTCATCCAACTAAGCTTAGTCTACCAGCAAAACTTACCCCTCAAAATGCAGGAAATAGTCTATCAGAGGGTCAAGATTTCACAATTTTAGCATGCCCAGGGACAGTTTAAATCTGTATTTATCAAATTATAGTACGCTGTGGTAAACTATGCAGCAAACTGACCTCATTATTGTTTACAAGGGACCTTAGCCAAAGAAACGACCTGCCCCAACCAGGTAAAGAAATTCTCTTCCCTTGGGGCTGCCTTCTCTTTGTTAGTGAACAAGAGAGGGGCGTGTCCCGGTATGCAGCTAGCTTTGTGGTCTTGTATCTAGGCATTCTCGAGCTGGCTCTATTAAAAACGGCCTGTGTACCGTGTCCCCTACATCCAACATTTAGAAAAAAAGTATGAGGCAACTGTGTGTTAAAAACCTTGCTAAGTTTTACTTGTAGTTTCATAAAGGAATCTTAACTCCCTGTACACATTTATATCATATGCGTGCAAGGCTTGTGTTCATCGTAATTTGTTGAACCTTGATTTATTTATACCTCAGGACAAGGCCTTGTGTGTTTACATTGAAGGACAGCAATATCTTGTCATTGTATCATCTCCAAGCTCATCCTCAGTGGCAAAATCATAACTGGTTGCCAAGTGTTGGTCAGGCAGATGGCAAAAATTGTTTCAAGTGCCATGATTTTGCCAGAGAAGTATCTGCTTCAAGACAAGTCATTAAAAAGGAAAATACATGCAAATAAAGATATTAAAAAGATTAAGTTGACACTGTTTTATTTCAAGAATCCACTTGTAAGGGGAGCCTGCATGCCCTTTTTCGTAAGGTGTAATCAGGCCTTTTTACTAATTTTAGTCTTCGTAATCCGTAGGCAGCCTCCCAAAAAAATCAACGTAATTGGTACTCAGTACATTAGCCGCAAAATGTGAAGTCGTACTCATTCTGACAATTTAACGTAATTCGTAATCGGCAGCGAAAATTTGGAGTAACCCCTAATCACTACCACCCCATGCAGGCCCTCTTGTAAAGCACACAAAATTATGTACAAGCTGGCCACTCAAATTCCACATAGGTAGGAATTCTACCACCCTCCACTAAGCCTTAAATCAGGGATAAAATCCTCAGTCAACCTCCTGAACCTGAACTTTGCTTCTGGCTTGTTGCCAAGGACGTTTTACCCCAGCCAAGATGGTCACATATGGGGAACCAACTTGCAACCACTGCGGGCTTGTGTCCAGGGGGGAGTTGGCCACTACTCCCTGAGGGGTCAAGCCTGCATTCCTGAGCTGACCAAGCCGGTCAGGAGCGGTCATGTGGTCAGTTTGAGGCGGGAAAAAAACGAGGAATCCTGCCTAGTGCTCATTTGAAGTCAACCATATCGTCAGGACTATTTCAACAATAGCACAGAACGCAAATTAACAGTCCACACAAAACATTTTGCATGCAATTTGGAACTGAACGACGGTGGGAATATTACGTTTGTACGTGGGGTTGACTGTATGGGACGTGCTTTTTTGGGTGCATGCATACGTGGAGTGGGGCTTCTTGTGGTGTTATATGATACCTCGGCCGTGTCCAGGCCTGGTCACAGCCCGTCCCACAACTGAAACACAGACCGCCACGAAAATTCAAACCACGCAAGCTAGCCATTTTAGCATCATCCGTGGCTGTGTCTCGCTGCAAAATATTTAGAAACCTAAGCCGAAAATAAAGAGGGGGTCGCGGATGTTTGGCGGTTAAAAGAAAGCGGGATTGGAGAAGGAAAATGCGATGCAATCGTCGTCTTCGCGCGAGCAAAAATTTGGCGAAGTTTCAACGAAATGCACGTCCAACCAGCTAGAGCGCAGAGGTCAGTCATAACTTTTCTCCCAACTTACCCGTCTCGCCGCCGACGCTCTTCCCTCGGCGTAAACATCGTCCCCGGCTTCCATTGATTCTATTGGACGGAATCTGAGCCAAAAGAACAATTCTTTACGGGGTTTTCACCGCATTGTTGCAGAACTTGCTCGGGACAGGCGCTCGGTCCAAAGTTCTTCGGCCGCCATTATTGAAAGATTACCTGATGATTGGCAACATTCCAAAAAATCAAAGCTCACGTCTGATTGGTTCCAACTTTGGTCGCTTCGGCTGTTGACCAATTAGAGTGCAGCTTAGAAACAAGTTGTTGTAGGTGTTCTCAGTACCACAAAATATGTGCCTGTTAAATCCGCTTTATTTAATGACAAATATTTGTGAATTAGTAATTCTCTACAAGACTGACTTGCGTAAACTCATGTAGTATATATCGATTATACTAACTATGTCATTATGGTTATTCAAATTCTAAATTTGAAGTAGATTTGACGTAATGAATCTGGCTGTACAAAATTATCAGTATAGCCACCTATCACACTCTGTTTTGATCCTTCCCTTCACCATGGCGAAAGTACACAAACCGGGAGGTTTCGAACAAAGTTGACAAAAGTTTACAAGGTATTTCCCAGCCATTGTCTTTGATTTTCCGCCAATTAGCCATTGTACATCATAACTATTTCGTAATAGAGTTACAAAGTATCAAATCAAGTAGAACACGAAGAGTCTAGGCGTAAGTATTTGGTTGCTAGCGTTCGTTACATGTATCTAACAGTGAATTTGAAATTGATCTCCTCGTAGGGTTGGGTGAGGTGGGAGGGGGGTTGACACTTGTTGCTTCACGATAGCAGTTTCTCCGCCAATATCCCAGTGTCGGAAGCTTGTTCAGAAGTTTGTATACCCAGGTATAGTTATTGGATCAATTAAGATCTCTCAAATTTTACGTTTCGACCAAGGACCTTGTAAATTTCTGTGATTTCTAGTATTGAAAGTTCAGCTATTATCCAGCTTGGATGGAAAGGTTTTAAACGTTTTCACCAAAACGTCCAATGCATCATATGTGATAATGTATAAATTCAGGATCTTTATGTTGTTAAATTACTCAAGTAACTTGACTGGTCATATGCAGCAAGAGTGCGAGTTACAGTCCAACTTTAAATGATGCTACTTACTTTTATATATACTTACTAGTACTACTAGTGCTTTTGATAGAGTGTATTAAATCTGAGAACTAATTTGTTTGAAAATTTTGTTCTTTCAGTGCTGCTCATGTTGACCCTGTGATAATGAAATCAGTCTTAGTCTCCACACCAAAAGATCAAGATACTGATAACTAACAGTGAGTAGATCTGAAGAAGAGGCACCATGTCTTCTCCTGACAATGCGAATGGAACAGAAGAGAAAATTGTGCCAAGAGATGAACCGGGGGATGGTGATCTCGACAGCAGTCACCAGGCTCAAGAAAACAGTAAAGAAAACGCAGACACAGCTGCTGACATCAAAAAGAAAGACAATGAGGATGACTCTGCAACAGAGACTCCTGTCACAAAAGACAACAGCACCAAAGTTAACGAAACATTCACAACCAATGATTCGCAAACTCATGCATCACCACCAGAAGCAGGTGTTGTTAAAGACCAGGTCAGAGAGACAACACCGTCCTCTTCCAAACCTGGGGAAGACCAAACAACAACCTCTGAAACAGAATCTACTAATGTAGGAGAACATATGGACAAAAAACAAAGGCCAACACCGGAAGGAACAGAAAAGGAGAAAGTTTCAGAAACCGATGGACAAGAAAGCAGTACTGCAAATGAAAGCAAAGGTGAAGAAAAACAAAATACACCAATTGATTCTGATGAAGGTAAATTAAATGAAGAAAGGAGCACTACAGAAGCTGAACAAGAAACTGCTGCTGCTATACAGAGAACTGACAGTGCAACACCGCGTGATGAAGTCAAGGAGACTGCTCAAACCACAGATGAAAGTGTCAAGGAAACAAAACTCGAGAACCTAAAAGAAGTAGCAAACAGTGGAGAGGACCCTGTCAAACAGGAAGAAGTTGTCAAAGAGGATACGGAACAATCAAATGACAATACAGAGGCAGAACAAGCCATAAGTCTAACTATTAGTGAAACTATTTCTGAACATTTAGACTCTGCAAGAGGAGAGGGTAATGTGGAAAAGCTTGAGAGACCACCTGAAGAGCAAAGGATAAATATGGAAGGTCAAAAAGATAGTAAAGCAGTCACAAGTGAGACTACCACAGCAAAGGAAGATGATAGTCAGCATGAAAGTTTGGAAAATACAAAAGACAAAGAAACAACTGAAAGAACAGAAGGAGATTCGGATGATAGGAAGGTAACGTCTGAGCCTGATGCAAGTACTTCATCGGAGGAAAAAGCAGACGGTCAGCCAGAGGCAAAAGCAGACGGTCAGCCAGAGGCAAAAGCAGACGGTCAGCCAGAGGCAAAAGCAGGCGGTCAGCCAGAGGCAAAAGCAGACGGTCAGCCAGAGGCAAAAGCAGAAGGTCAGCCAGAGGCAAAAGCAGACGGTCAGCCAGAGGTTAAAGCAGACGGTCAGCCAGACGCAAAAGCAGACGGTCAGCCAGAGGCAAAAGCAGACGGTCAGCCAGAGGCAAAAGCAGACGGTCAGCCAGAGGTTAAAGCAGACGGTCAGCCAGACGCAAAAGCAGACGGTCAGCCAGAAGAATCACAAAGACCACAGACGAGTGAAAATGAAGAGACACAACAAGCAGTTGAACCTGAAAAACCTTTGACCCCAACAACAGTTGGCAGCGATGAACTTGCAAACGTGGCTGATGACCAATCGCGTCCACAGACGGGCGAAGCGAACAATTTACTCTCCCCGTCCCAGAGTTGGACCAACGATGGGAGTGTTCCGATTCCCGCGCAAAGCGTCAGCCCGCGGTTAGAATCCGGTCTGGACACGGCGCTACCGGACGATCCACAGACCGGTCGCGCCGAGTCCGCCATGACAGATAGCAGCTTTTTCTCAGTGACTCCCTTTGAGATGAGGCCATACGTCCCCACCCCCACCCCAGACATCATACAGGACTACAAGATCCCCACCCCCGAGGTTCCCACCACCCCTGCCCTGAGTGAAGGGATGAGTCGTCAGCTCAGGAGGAGTTCGGAATTGCTGTCGTCCAGGGAAAGTGAACGGGCCGCGCTGGACAGTCAAGATGCCAAGAGGTTTGATCTGACAGGAGAGGGGATCGATGAGGAAGAAGAAGAAGTAGAGATCACAGAGGAGAAGGTTAGTCACCTTTTCTTGAGTTTGTATGAACTGGTTTTTTCAGGACTGAAACCAGAAACACATTAATTTTTCTAGGACTTATACTTGGTTACCAAATAGCAGAGAGGATAAGAACTCTAAAATAGGATCTAAAATGGGTTTGGTAACCTAGTGTTAGGCTAACAGTTACGGTAGCAAAATTTTCCAGTCTGAGAAAAATGGACATGTACGTGTAACTACCGGTATATATTTGCGGTGGTGGCAGGGGCAGAAGGAACAAAGTCAGTGAATCATGATTTGTTTGTGGTAATGATAAATTCGAGGTACAGAAGTGACCGCAAAAGTGAGAAGATAAAGCTACCACGAAAAAAATTGTTACTGTACATTGTACATGTACCTTCTTTTCTGTTTGCATCATAATGTGTTCCATTTTCTGTTTTCAGCAAATGATTTGTTCTGCGGTAAGATAAATTTGTGGTACAGAAGTGACTGCAAAAAAGCCAAAATAGAACATAAAAGTACTGCAAATATAAAGTGATTTACAGTTACTATCTTTCCTGTTTGCAGCATAACGTGTCTCCTGAGCCATCAGAAGTGTTTACGACAGCTGTGAGTGAGGAGACTATACAGGAGGCTATGGGCAGACAACACCAGCAGGTGGGGGAGGGGGTGCTGGGGATGTGGGGACACCTCGCTAAGGAACCGTTCGGAGACGTCATCGGGACCAAGTCTCTAGAACAGTAAGTGCTAGATCTCTCACTCATCACACCTACTTTCAATCACTCCCCATTTAAATACTTAAGGCATCCAATGAAATTTTAGGGCAGACAGTACTATTAGTATTACGTTTGGCTACAGAAACCTATGGTTAAATACACTGAAACAAAAACTGAAGGTACATGTACTTTCCCACATATCAATCTCAAAAATTTTTCTGCACCAGAAAGCCATAAGGGTCTGCTTCCCAAATATAGAAAGAAAACAGGGGGTTGACCAGCTTAAACTCTGACAACAGCTGACAACAGCTAATTTTCTCAAGTATCCATCCGCCCTGGGCAGGCCAGACCTCATCACTCAGGTGTCTCATTACGCCTACTAAACTGGTGAAATAAACAAAATTCGACCAAAGTAGGAAAGTTTAGACCCTACCTGTTCCTTCTAGCATGGAGGTAGAAAAAAGGAAAGGAGGGAGCTCAAACTTTCTGCCTATTGTCCGATGTTGGCCGCGGGCGTCAAAACTGTAATTGGCACGAACTTGTCAATTGCCCTGATTTGCGTAGCCCCCAGAGCGGCACACCAGAGTTTTCCATTGTTATTAATGTCAGTGACAAGACGGCATGCCCGGCATTTGACAACTATAAGTGTAGCAACTTTTATTCTACGGTAAGTTTGTATCAAATTTGAGGATTACTTCGATGAATGCAGGGAGGTAAGAAGCGTGTATCAAAGACGACAAACTTGACGGACGGCACGGCACTGCAACTATTTTCTAGTAACTAGACTTAATTGTTATTTCTAGTATCTTTATACCCCGATACTTGAAACAACAGGAGGTTAAGTATCTTTGGTCAAATCCTTGCTTGAATCCTTGTTTGAGGAACATGCACCGGGCCTACCGGTAACCACAATCAACCAAAGAATTGAGCGCATGTGTCACTTCAAATATTTCCTTGTGGTAGAAAAATAACAAGCAAGGATGTCCCGGTTACTACAAGAATGTCTCGTTTCTATTTGGGCCTTCGAGCACAAAATCCATTTCTACACACCTCCTCTGCTAACATAGAGGCACACAGCTTGTAGAATATGGCCACAAATAGTCCACTTTGCCGGAAAAATCGCTACTTTGCCAGTTACGAAAGTTTGGAAAATGGAACATAAACATCGTCAACTATCCAGAATAAATATCGGCATATCTAGAAAAAATCACACAAATTCATACTAGACGATTGTATTTGTTGAAATGTTCCAGTTCTAAAATGTTCGATTCTAGCTTTACAAAACACAAAAAACGCAGTAACTCGCCCATTTTTCGTCGCACAACAAACATAAACATATCTGCGTATCCGCCATTTCCCTCCGCTCCCGATGCTGACTTCTGCGCAACAATACGACGCAACCCAAATAAGGAAATGCTCGGAAACTCGGGTATGTCGGTCCCTGCTCGGAGTGGACTCGGCTGCCGTCGCTGGCAGTGATGTCATTTTCGGCTCATTTGCATAACCATATATGGAATTCTGGCGGGAGAGACCGCGGCGAACATAGGCATCAAACGAAGTACCGCCGGGCCGGCGGACAATAGAAACCAGCGGGATCTAGCGCCGCAAAACAAAAGGCCGCGGCGGGTGCTAAATACGTCCTCCCTCCTTTCCTTTTTTCTACCTCCATGCTTCTAGCCTAAAAATCTAGGAACTACAGTGTGTTCTCATTTTGGGTCCTCCACTGCACAACACATTTTAGTGATGTCTGCCCTCCAGGGCAGTAAGTACTGAATTTTAAAAGTCAATTTTCTGGCCATTCTTTTATTTCAATGTTGTAAGTTGAATCAATCCAATCATATGGCATACTGAGAGCGAGTTCATGAATGAGATTTTAACAGGTGGTTTCAAATCTCAATCTGAAATCTGTGTCTTCCCAGTTATTACCGAGGAATCCAGTGTGCCAAAGACGGGAAGTTTGAAGAAGCTCTCGTGGCGTTTTCCAAAGCCATCAACCTCCGACCTCAAGACGCCGACTCTTACGTGCAGCGAGGCGAAATCTACCTGTGGATGTGCGACTTCCAGTCCGCCATCTTGAACTACAAGAAGGCGTGCACTATCCGCATCAACTCCTCGGAGCTGTACTCACGACTTGCCTTTATATACTACTTCCAGGTAAGCAAATGTTACCAGAGTGTTCTAGCCCGTGTTCTAGCCATGTCTGACGTAATTTTGACAGAATTTAATTTTTGTTGCTTGTGACGGACACTAATACACCGTCATCTTTGACAGTCAAAAGTCAGCGTGTTAAGATATAGAAAAAGATACTAAGTGACTACCAGCCAAATGTGCAAATTTTGAAAAATTTTTTATAACGGACAAAACTTTTCCCGAATCTGTCATCTTTGATGGAAAAAAGTCTGTCACCATTGATGGAAAAATTACCAGCAAATTGATATATTTTGCCTCTCAAAATGCTGCTGAGGAATTAGCATTTCAGAGGGTCAAGATTTCAAAATTTTCCCGGCAATGCTGTGCCTTTGGCACCTGACATAATCTTACGTTAAAGAAAACTGAGATGACGCAAAAATTTCAGGCTGGCTGGAACACTGTTCTTAATATTTTCCCTAAAGAAAGAATAAAAAAGTCAGGATAGCATGGAGTGTTCTGTGTGATTTTTTAATGCAAGTTTGTAACAGTTTTTCTTTGCTTGTATTTTTTGCAGGGTCAAACATTTTTCGACCAACAGTTGTATGCAGAGGCGCTGGAATCTTTCACCAGAGCAGCAGAGATCAGACCGGATGTTATAGGATACCACACCAGAAGGTACAGATTAACTGGGATTTAAAAGACAAGTGTATTATTAATCCCGACTGTCAGAAATTATATATATAACAATGTAGAGATTGTTTGACTGAGACTGTCAAAATCTTGTGATTTTTTTCAAAGAATCTTTAGATTTTTTTCAAAGTACTAGTATCTTAGGATTAGCCTGGGTACCTTAGGGAAGCGAGTGTGGGAGCCCCTGCATACAAGTAGGATGGTACCCAGGCTATCTTAGGATTTTTTTCAAAGTATCTTAAGTTTTTTAAAAAAATCTTGAGATTTTTTCGAAGAAGAATCTTGAGATTTAAAAAAAATCTTGAGATGTTTTCACAAAATCTTGAGATGTTGTTCTGCTTCTTGCCGCGTGTATGTAGGTGGCACTTTTGTGGCAAGAACACAATCCCAAACATGGCTGACTTTGTACCCCTCTTGTTCCTGTTCATCACTGGGGTCGACTTCCTAATCCAGACTGCTTCTTTAATCCATCGGATCCTCCTGTTGTCCTCTCTGTCTTTGACCTGTTTGTAAAGCCATGTTTGGGATTGTGTTCTCGTCACAAAAGCGCCACCTACATTGGCTGCATCATCCCCTCATTCACTTTTGTTGTTGAAGATCATTGTTGAAGATCATTATTGAAGATCGTTGTTGAAGATCGTTGTTGAAGATCGTTATTGAAGATCGTTGTTGAAGATCATTATTGAAGATCGTTGTTGAAGATCGTTGTTGAAGATCGTTATTGAAGATCATTGTTGAAGATCATTGTTGAAGATCGTTGTTAGAGATCGTTGTTGAAGATCGTTGTTGAAGACCATTGTTGAAGATCGTTGTTGAAGATCATTGGTTGAAGATCATTGTTGAAGATCTTTGTTGAAGATCGTTGTTGAAGATCATTGTTGAAGACTGTTGTTGAAGATCATTGTTGAAGATCGATGTCTAAGGAAATGGGACTTACCCCAAATTTTCGTGCTTTGTACTTTCATGCTAAGTTGATGATCGTTGTTGATGATTGTTGTTCCTGACAGTGTGGCCTGTCTGGCTGCCCTGCATCGTTACGGGGAGTGTCTGGCACTCGTCAATCAAAGACTGGAGGAGGAACGTGACAACGCTGACCTGTACGTCATGAGAGCCAGGCTGCACGAGCTCTTCAGAAATGTAAGACTCCAGGAATTCAGAATCAGATAGAGTAGTTACTGTTACTGTAGCTCTAGCAGCTGCCTTTCAAACTGCAGGTTGAAAGCATTTAAAAATTTGCACCCACCCTTAGCCAACCAGCAGTTGTCTCACAGACATCAGAATGCTATGGGATAAGGATCGTTGGTTCAACTTGATACATTAAAAGAATGACCAGGAAAAAAATGACTTTGATATCCAGTGTTGCTGCTCTGAAATTACATTAGATGCCTTTAAAAGTCGACCCATCCTGATGTCTGATTGTGTCACATGTTGTGTACATGTATTTAGGACTATGTACAAATTGCTAGTAATGCAAGCAACTGTTTCCTCATTCATGCTACTTGAGAGAAACAGGCTTACAAAGCTAATCAGGTAAGCACAGGTTTGCAAGTGGTACCATACAATTCACAGATGACCTGTAAACCTAAATTTAGTGTTGCATTAGCCTGGTAATCAAAGTTAAAACCACACCGGTTTAATTTTATGGATGACGTCCTTGCATGCAATGATTTTTGGCTATTCTCGTTCTCAAAAAAGAAAAAAGATAACCTCCGACGAGGCTCAGAGTGGCCTGGGTGCCGTACTCCGTAGTCCATGGTAGAACTATAAAAGAGGATGGCACCCAGGCTGTCGAAGCTCCACGGAACTCAAGAACTCAGTACAGTGCTGACTCATAAATGTGACAAAAGGCCAGCATATACCGGCTTGTCGTAAAAGTATGTACTACCGCAAATTCACAATACCAGCTTTGTATTCCCATGGTTTAGCAGCATTTTGGGGGCTGAAATTTTTCTTTATTTGCTTGCATGCACTAGTTTGGGGGTCTTCAGTGGATGTCATCCATAGAATTAAGTCAGTGTGGCCTTATTAGAGGTATTGAAATCAACATGATGACACTTCAAATATGTCTCTTTAAAAGTACATTTGTACACATGTATGTCATCACCACAACAGTTAGAATTTCAAACTTAAGAACTTCTTTCAAGTAGAATGGAGTTTGTACTAGACAATTAATAAAAGTTTTTCACACTTTTCCGTACTGCAGTCGACCCTGTGTTACTATGATGTGAAGGATGCCCTAGCCCTGGATCCTGACCAGCCTGAGGCCCAGGCTATGTTTGCCAAACTGGAGAAGAAGGCGGAGAACTACCACAACCACGCCTGTCAGCTGTCCATCAACGGCAAGAGTAACGAAGCTCTGCAGAAAATCTCCATGGCGATCGAGACCAACCCCTCCATTCCAGAGTTCCATGTTCTAAGGTTTGTGTCTTTTCACCCGGTAGGCCTGTGTTTTATAATATCATGTCAGCATCCAGATTAAATTTGGACAATCCCCGAGCACTTTGGACAAATGTTTCTAACTGTTTTCAGCTTATACTTACATGTAGTGATGCATACCTAAACCCAATTTTAGGTTCAGGTCCGGATTCAAGTCCAGAGGTTTAGGATCGATCAGGTCCGGACTTGTAAGTCTGGACCTAAACTCATGGCATATACAAAATTGCATGTTGGCAACCTTGCAATGTTGTCTGGGTGAAACTTTGGCCACATAACAATTAACATGGAGGCCGGTACTTGACGATGCCCGATGGCAATGTTTTCTTCGTTTTGCAGCAAAGATTTTACAATCTATGGTAGGTTTTAGGTGGTTTGGAAAGAAAAGGGGTATGTGAAATGGTCTTTTATGGTAATAAGTCCGGACTCGGTTCTTGACTTTTAGGTTTTTTTGTACTTGAACCTAAACATTCTTACAAGTCCGGATCCAAGTCCAGTGAACCGGTATGCATCACTACTTACATGGCTGGTATTTTGTAAACAACTTCCCTGTCACCATATGAATCATAATGATCCCCAGGGGGTGTCATCACACATCATTAAAAAAATCTCCAGATTTTCTGGAAAATCTCAAGATTTTTTCAAAAAATCTGAAGATGTTTTCAAAAAATCTCAAGATGTTTCAAAACAATCCCAAGATTTTTTTCGAAAAAATCTCAAGGTTGTTTCAGATACCGGTAATCTCAAAATATCTCACTTCTATTTTAAAGAATCTCAAGATTTTTACAAACAATCTCAAGACTCTTTAAAACAATCTCATGATTTTTTTTAAGTCATCTTGAAATTAATGTTTTTAGTACTTTATGTAATATGATATTATTCCTGAATGTTTTATTGCAACATTTTGTATGTAAGTTCTGATTTAGACCAGTTGATGAGAATAATTTTCTTAAATTTTCATGAAGCTTGTCAATGGTAGATTGACCTCATTCATTTGACAGTTTTTTACTGTCTTTCAGTCCTCTTTGTGACTTGGGCTGAATTTATTTTTTATTTGCCCGCGCGCACTAGTTTGGGGGTCTTTAGAGGATGTCTGTCGTCTATAAAATTAAGTCAGACTGAGTGTGGCCTTATTCAGTTTTCTTACCTTGTTCACTACTACACCTCCAGAGGTGCCACACACCGTCGTCTGGGTGACTTCAACTCAGCCATCGATGACTACCTGCTGGCCCTGGACAAGACTGACCACAACGAGCAGGACCCTACGTACATGGAGGGGCAGCGACAACTGCTCCTGACGTACAACGACTTCGCGGTGGAGTGTTTCCAGAAGGGATTCTACGACGAGGCTATCATTCTGTTGAACAAAGCCATCAAGGGAGAAAAGAGGGAGAAAGGATTGTACATCAACAGAGGAGGTAAGGGAATCTGTATCTGTATAGCCGGTATAACCGCCTTTCGGCGTAACACACCAGTTTCACAGGCACGCGGCGCGGTGGCAGCTCTTTACATTACATTTACATTACACCGATCGAATTGTTACACCTAACCCTTTAACATCTAACTCTAGACTTTGTTTAAAGGTATCTAATGACAATGCCCCTACTGTACTTGGTGACAGCGAGTTCCACTCTGCGATAGTGAATTCTTGAACGCCTCAATCCTTGCTTGATAACTCTGGTACTTGAATGGATGAAAACATAGCATTGCACAGTTACCATGGCTTGAAATACTGGGTGCATGTGCACCTTGCTACTACTACTACTATCAGTCAGTCTCAAAAGATGACTTAGTGCACTTAGTACACCCAAATATAATGATCATAGAATTTGCTGCATATTCGTAGCATTTACAGCATATTCTTGACAAGTGTCAGAAAAATAAGAAAATAACTTGTAGTTTTTTTTTTTAGAAATGAAACTTAATTAGTATTTTCTATTCTATTTATTCATTCTATTTATTCATTCTATTTAATCAAGGAGGTTGATTTAATTCAATATTTTATATGGTAAGGTGCAGCTGTTCCCAAAAATTGATTTTGAGCCCTGGTTTCAGTGAATTCTTCATCTTGCTGGTAAGTCACCGAATAAAGTTCATACTTTTTGACAGAAACTGAAGTGACAGTGAAAACAGTGAACATTAAAAAAATTGCCATTGAAAAAAGTACAATAAATGTATCATGAAAATTCATTATCAAAAATTAAGTTGTGATTTTTTTTCCAGATTGTTTCTTCAGACAAGGAGATCTTCACTTTGCCCTGGCGGACTATCACCAGGCCCTGGAGCTGGACCCTGAGGACTGGGCGGTCAGGTCCAGGATAGCCGTCGTACACAGCGAGTTCGGCGTGCTCGACTACGAAGAGAGAAACTACCAGGTGAGACCACACTGACTTAATTTTATGGATCACATCCTCTGAAGACCCCCAAACTAGTGCGCGCGGGCGAATAAAAAGATTCCAGCCAAAAAAGAAATGCTGCTAAACCACAGGAATACAAACTTTGGTATTGTAAAATTTGTGGTTACCGTTAGTACATAGCAACTTGTATTTACTAGTATTTATTTACGAAGATTTACCACATTTGTGGAAGGATTGACATAACAGGTGACTATCACCTCTTCAAGATGTCAAACCTGAGACCAGACTGTAAGGTTTGAACCATTCACACTGGGAAGGTCCCCGATGACAAGCATGCTGGCCTTTTGCAGAATTTATGAGTCGGCACTATACTGAGTTCTTGAGTTCCGTGAAGCTTCGTCAGCCTGGGTACCATCCTCTGTAGTTACTGCCAGCTCCCTATTGTCTCCAGCTACCATGGACTATGGAGAATGGCACACAGGCCAGAGCCAGAGAACCCGTTTTAAATGCTCCCTTACTCCTAAATTATGTACTAGATGTTTTTGAAAAAAAGCTATAGTGAGATGTTGTAACCTCCATTACAGGTATTATAGAATAAGTCTTTTGGTTGACGTTATTTGTGTCTTCCCTCTGCAGGAGTCGGAGACTCGATTCAGTCTGGCCATCCAGAACAACCCCAAGGTCGCACGTTTCTATGTCTACAGGGCACGGGCCAGGTACATGATGGAGGTGAGAACTTTTTATCACATCATCATCACATCAGGAGAGAAAAAAACCCACAACCAATCTGTCATTTCTGACAAAAAATTTTTCAGAATTTCGGTAAAGGTGGCAATGTGGTCTTGTAGTTAGGGTTGTTGACTCAGATTACAAAGGTTCTGAGTCCGAATCCGTGGCAGGCCTCTTTGTTATGTCCTTGGGAAGGGCACTTTACACCTACACGTATTTCCTCACTTGACTCTTAGCTTCAGTTAGGGACGTCCTCTCAGATAGGACGTAAAGCCGGAGGTCCATGTTTAAGGCGAGACACATCTCAAGCATGTCTATGAGTGGTCTGTTCAAATGTCTATTATTCATCGATGTACCAGGGCTCAAAATACTGGGTGCATGTGCACCTCAGTGCACCCAAATTTGGAGCTGTGCACCCAATTTTTTTCTGTGGGTGCACCAGTGCACCCAAATACTTTCTTAGGTTTTCATATACATGTACTATCAATGATATAATGTAAAGAATAAAAAAAGATGTTAAATGCATTAGTGTACAGCATATCAGATGAATAATAAAATTATTGTTGTAGTACTTTTCTTTAGAAATGAAACATACCAGTATTAGTTTTTGATGACATTATACTTATTTCATTTTATATGGTGCACCCAAAATAATTTTTGTGCACCCAATTTTTTAGGTTGGGTGCACCAGTGCACCAGTGCACCTATTTCCAAAAATGAATTTCGAGCCCTGTACTCTGAACTTTGTATTTGATCCATTTCTTCAGAACATACGCGGAGCGCGGGAAGACATCCTGATGTCGCTGCACCTGGACCCAAGCAGCGATGAGATCCTGTCCATCCTGTCCCGCCTGTTCCCGGGGAAGAGCGTCGGGGAAGTGATGAAGAGCAAAGCTGCGAAGGCTGCCAAGCTGACGCTGGACCAGATGTTGTACATGGCTGCTGCACCCTCACACAGGCTGCCTCCTGTCGACAGGTACAGTTTTCTTTTCCTCCTTCTTTATTTATTTTTTTCAAACACAGTCAAATGTGTCAAACTTGATAACTATACTGCTTAAGTAATGTAATCTTAAGTAAAAAAGGAAGACTGTTTTCAAAAATTGACACAATTATGTTTTACACCAACTTAGTTATCCTAATGTTCTATTCATACCTAAAAGGATGCTGTCACACATATTATACATGTTTGTGTAAATAAAATTGATCTTATATATCCAGTTTTAGCTCACTGAAGAGCTAATCTTCCAAGTTGGTCGTGACAGAGAAGATACTATTAGATGTTATGTATAGTATTTATGGGTTCATTCTATACTTTTCGGCAAGCACAATTAACAGGTGTGTTACACCGAAGGGCGGTTATACCGGCTCTACAGATACAGATACAGAACAGTGGACCACAGCTTAATGTCTCATCCTAATCCTAAAGACTATGACCGTTTCCAGTAGCATGTATGTGGGGAGAGCCTCAACAGCCAGGATTCAAACTCCCAACCTGTTGGTCCAGAGGGAGGGTCGCTAACCACAGCTGGACTATAAAAAACCTAGACTACGTATAAAAGAAAATGTCAGAGAACACCCCTTCACCTGTCATAATTTGCTTCTCTCCAACAGAAGCCAGTCTGCACCTGAACTGTCTCTGGCTGTTGACTCATCAGCCGACACCACAGACAAGGGCATACAGGTGTCGGAAGAACCTTACACGACAAAAGACACTCCAAAGAAGAAGAAGACCCTCGTCAAAGGCCCCTTCTCTGGGTCAAAAGTCAAGAGGATCCCTATCCTCCCAGACCTGAAAATGTGCATGGAAGAGAGAGACTTTCATATGCAGATAGCAAAGGGCAAGAAAAAGGTAACAGTTAGAACAAGAAATCAGAGATTTCAAACTTCTAGATATAGTCTTACTTATACGATTGTATTCATACTCTACTCTATTACACCATCATGGTATAATTATGTTTCATACATTCCTGATTGACCAGATCCTTTAACCAGGGAAGTACCAGGTCAAACCTCGTCAATCAAATGAAACCCAATCTCTGCCCACTCACTTCGAATTCGGACCCCAAACATACAAACCTAGCATAAAATAACACCACCCAAAACAATACTTCCATCCCTGAAGTAACAATATTTTCACATATATACATTTGAGAAGTGTATGTTGCCATGCACCTCTGTCATTGCTACATAACACTTACTGTAATGCTTGACAATGTTACATTCAATTTAACATGATATTTAATATAATTACATGTTGACCTGTTTCCTTTTTCTTTCAGATCACTGTGGGTCTGAAGAAGGTGTTGAAGGAAAGGAAGACCCTGAAGTACAAGGGTGCACGTTTGAGACGTCTTCCTCCACCAACCAGGACAAAGAGTGCAGAGAGCGATGAACCGTCCATATCCCAGTGGAGAAACATCCAGCCTAAAGTCGGCCTGGGGCTACTAGACGGATAAACATGCTAAAAAAATGCTAAAACAGCAAATTGATTGAACATACGTTGAGAGAAATAGTTTGTATTATTATCATGATGATAGCTTTTGGTATGGTGACTGTAAACATAAAGTGAATTACACACAATGACAGTGAGCCAAAATAGGTTGTCACCCAAGCAGTTTGTACAGTTGTATAGGTCCAGATTTCTATTCCTCAAAGTTTATAACTTGGTATAAAAAAAAGCAGTTTCCATGAATTGAAGGGAATTAGGATTTTCACAGCTGCTATTATATGATAAATATACTGTACATGTAGAAGATGTAATGTTCACTGTCAGCTTTATCAGTCAAGCATTCAAAATGTTGATGAAAAACAAAAGCCAGCACAGGTTTCACTGCTTGTATAGAATTTCCAACTAGGAGAAGAATTTTTTTTTGTTATATATGAATGTTTGAGAATAATTTTGTACAGTTAATGTAGTAGTCACGTAATCACCTCAAAGAATGTGCTATTCCTCAACTGTTATCCCTGTCACACATTCAGAACCTTCCCCCTGAACATTATACAGTCTCCATCCCTGGCGACTTTCGTCTCGAAGGTGTCAAACTTTGCCTAAACACATACTAGTATATGGTGACCTCTGACCCGTTACAAATGTCAGTAATTGCCGGAGCGACAGCAGCCGGACATTAACGGAAGAAGAAGAAACACCAGCCGACCACAAGGTGGGCTGAAGTTTGGGATCAGTCTGACCAGATTTAGGCCACACCTACCTTTCTAGGGGAATCAAATCGAATTTGAGTTAAATTTTAGTCAAATCTAGCTGCCAAGCACTTTGAGATTTTAACCTCCTTGGTATGGCAGGGGCTTTAGCTGACACACAAGATTGACATATCATTACTTTGTTATGTACATTGTAAACATTGATATTATGTATGACTGTAAAATATCTCCATCCACTAAGTGTTCAATCATCTTTTATTGTCATCATCATCGGTCGACCGTATTGGTTGGGGTTATACCGCCCCTTACGAGGTGGCATACCCTTTCGTTAGCTTAATACAAGACGGGGTTCGCCACGCCTCCGTCTGGGTGATGATGTAATCACCATGTGTTTTGTGTAATCACCATCTTTTATTGTGAAATTCAATATTTCTGGCTTCAAGCCATGTGCTGTAAAGGACTTTAGGACTTTGTGTTACAGCATGTAGCAAACATTTATGACTATATAATAAGGACCATGTTGGCATTGTGGGATATTTTCAGTGGCAAGCTGTTGCTTTCATTGAATAAACATGTAAGCTGTCACTTCCAGTTATGTGTGAATAACCCTGGCTCATGAATTACTTAATATACAGTCACACATCCTCGTAAAATACCTTGTAAAATCAGCTTACACACCATCTTACACAATCTTTTGTACCAGTAAGACAAATTGGACAAATTGGTAAAACCACCAAATGAATTTGAAATCTTTATTCCATTGGTTTGGTTGACCAGACCAGGGTAGCACAACTAGCCAAAGGCTGCTAAATGTGCTTGTCCTGTCTGGTAGCAAGTACAGAGGAACTACATTGGACCGTAAAATTACACATAATATATTATCAGGACACAGAATTCAACTTAAGATTAAAAGATGATGTAAAAGTCCTTTATATATGTTTTGTTACCACACTGAAGTTTCCATTCACCTTTCTACTACTAGTACATAATCACAAAAGGGCTGCAACATACTTCATTTCATATTACTTTATGTGACCAATTCCATGTCAAGAAATGAATGAAAAATTAATTCAAAAGCAACATTTTGATAAATTACATGATCAAAAGACCCTTATCAGACATGAGTGCTTTTCTATATTCTAAATATTGCCAAAATTCTAGGAATCTGTAACATCACAGCAGCAGTTCCTGTATTAATTTAAACAGTCTGACAGTAAAGTTTTTATGTAGCAGCAAGATTTAGATAATCTGCATTCCTGATCACATTGTCTTGGCATCCATGTGTCTTGTACACCCCTAAATTGGCAATATTATAGTTTATACTCTGACTAGTAGTCTTTACACATCTTTCTTCCATACATTTTTGGATTTAAAAGACATATGACAAGAATTCATTAATTTTAATGTTTCAATTATGTATAATGACTCTGACTAAATATAACATTGATTTATTCCCGTACATTGTATTAATACATGTATATTACAACAGTTGGCAACTAGAATTGTGTGATCCCTTATACTGTATGTAAATTATATGATAATGATTATATCTCTCACATTTGTTGTGAAATGACAACGATCATCAGAATAGCAACATCTTTGTTCCCTCCTTCATTCCATTGCTAGTTATCTACAACTTCTGGTTTCCTTATAGTTGTTCACTTCTTTACGTTTACCTTCGCAGAAGGAAAATTGATTTTCCTCGGTTTCTTCTAATTTCTTTTCCAAACACCTATTAAAGGTCAATGACCTGGACTAGCCGTCTGTCACCATGGTAACTTGTGCTGTAGCAACACTCTGTGGTGTTGGGTTACATTGTGAGGCAGAACAGAGTTGGAGGGGCTGGACACATGTGTTTGTCAATGAGTAAGAATAAACAGAGCGGTAGGATAGACCATGTGAAGGTAAACATTATGCGTAATGTTACCTTTCTAACTGTTACTACATTTGATCATAAATTCGTAACATAATTAATTTCAGTAACCTTATAATATTCAACTCCATATCACATTAGACTTTAAGAATGGCCACCCCTACAGAGCAGCATAGAATTCCATTATATTGATGTGACATTGCACCTTCAAGTGGCTAAATAAACGCAATCAAGACAGTATGACTTAGTATTGTTTGATAGTCCTTAACTGATGTACATGTACAGTACAACATCTAATGCTAGGCTCATTGACTTTCTCATAGACATTCAGTAGTACATTTATATGACATCAGGCCATGTTGATTTGATTATATGGATGACATCCATGCGCACATGAATTTTTGCCTGTTTCCAAAGAAAAGTTTTCAACCATACGTCTGTAAATTGTACAAAGCAGCTGCAAAATAAGCAAATATATGCCTTAAATTGAGAAAAAAAATCGAAAATGATACTAATGTCGTAGAGTGCCAAAATCAATTCCAAAGGAAAAGAAGAAAATGTGAAGAAAGAAAAATTTGAAAATTAAGAGTCTATTTTTACGCCATACCATACTCTGTGTGTTTAGTCATTTGTTCAACCTTTATGACCTGATAGATTTCATAATGAAGGCAACTTTTTTTCCCAAATTTTTCTTTTTATTCGCACGCTTGCATCAGTTTTAGGGTTCCCAGAGGATATCTTAGTATATAATTAAATCAACATGGCCTTATTGTTTAAAAATGACATAATATTATGTAACGCAGTACAATCAAAACTGAAGTATTTTCTTTCTAGAAGAAACACTTCAATACTCTAATATGACAACATAGTTACATACAATCGATCCAAAGAGAAGTGGCTCAGATAAAAAAAAAACAGACAGTTCAACAGTGCAACAATACAAACTAACTTAGCTTAGTAATGTAACGGCAGTGCAGCTTACTGCATATACTAAACAGTCTGTTTAACCAGGGTTGGACAAGTCCAATTGCCCACTTGCCCAGGGCAAGTAAAAGTACTGTTCGGGCAAGTGAATATGACCCGGCAAGTAAATTTTTTGGATGTGGCATTATGCACAGTGTTTGGAGCAAAATTACTCATCATTTTCCCATAATGTATTCCCATAATATCTCATTGATGTCAGTCAAAAGTATGACTCTTTTGGTCAGAGAATCATTTGCAAGTCTCAAACCTCTTTATTTTGGTAAATAATGGTCAAACATAGAACAATATAAAAGGCTTTTTACTGAAAAATTTTCCTTGCACTTGTTGCAGTAAAAATTTATATTTTGCATTGGGCAAGTGAAAAGTTTGTTCGGGCAAGTAGAAATGACCATGTGCTTTCCCGATAAGGCAAGTGGATTTTTGAAAACTTGTCCAACCCTGTTAACATTTCTTTATAGAATTAAATTGCAATGTCTTCACCTTTTCCTAGATGACAGTTGGCATGTATTTTTCTCTTCATTGCAAGTTATTGTCAAAGAAGAACATTACACAGTGTCAAAGTATGCACTGTTTAGATTGTTTTCCATGGACTTACATGTATGTAGGAAAACTTTTCCGTCTAAAAGTTCACCGTGTCAATCCTTTGACACACTACAAAGAATGCACTGTTTTGACTGAATATCCACACAGTTATGTATGTTGGAAAACTTTTCAGTCCAGATACTAGTCACTCGCACCGTCTGGTTTATTGTTGAATCAACTTTATAGATGACACAAGTTTTCTGTGTTGCTCTTTTTATATCATAGTCTTAATATTTGCACCATTATTCACATGTATCTACAAATCTACACTGTACAATCTCAGGTACAACTGACATTACTGCCACAAAAGTGGCAACATACCAGATATTGCATTGATACTGCATTACTTTTTAAATATTAAACTGCATGCATCCGAACAGAATGATTATCATAAGGAGCAGCAAATTTAAGAGTTGGATTTCCCTACCAAAGAATGTTAGAAGAATTTGGACCTCTCAGAAGCACTTGAAGTTGCATTATGTACCATTTGGACAATTTGAAATTTAAAGTAATTTTTTTGATCATTTCTTTACAAAGTAAGTTAGACCGACCCTATTCCATTGCAAATAAATGTCATTCAGTATTTGGAAAGGCCAAAATATGACACCTTATGAGTATATTTAAAAGCTGGAAACACAGCTGTCAGGCAAGTTTGATTACATTCTGGTAATTTATGGTGGCACCACAAACTGAGTGTGCCTCGTGTGGGCTGTTTTAGCATCCACCATAGATATCATCAGAAATGAGAGATAATTGCACAACTATGTTGAAATTGCAAGTAGATTACAATCATAAGATTCTTTCAAATAAAATTATAAAATACTTCAAGTTTTGGTGCAAAAATTTTACACAATGCCACTTTTGATTATGATGTTTACCAACAAGTCTGGGAAGAATGGAGCAGCAATTATGCAACTATATACATAAATCTACATAACCCCAAACCAATTGTCCATTATAGCAAAGTAGAAAATATAGAAAAAAAAGAAACTGAAAGTTTGCAACAATACAGTGATCATTTCTCCTTTGATTTCTATTTCCTATATTTAGAAGATTACTCAAAGCTTAGTAATTCTATAGAGAAATAATTTCTCTACAAGCTGCACAAATAAAAGTTCATACAAAAGCCAAAAAAAGGATTTGGTTCTTTTTCAAAACTACAAGAATAAACTTTGGTGATATAGCTCCATTTGGATTGAACAAAATAAAATTTTCAAAGCTGCTCTTAAAAAAAGAAACTGCAAGCAAATAAAATCTTAGTGTTTCCCAATTGCACATCACATTGGGACACAGTTGTGCAATTTACTTAGTGCACCCTCTGGATTGCACCTTATGCATTTTACGGAAATTTCTCCTTGCACAAAAATCTTTTTGCTGATGCCTAAGAACAGTTGATTTGATTAAATATATGGATGACATCCACGTGCGTATGAATTTTCCTTTCCAAAAAATGTTTTCAACCATACTGTAAATCATACAAAGCAGAAGATGTTCCAAAATACGTATGATGTAGAATGCCAAATCATTTCGAAAGGAAAACTAGACAATGTAAAGAAATGAAATTGAAGAGTCTACATGTACATGTATTTCGCCATACCATACTCTTCTTGTTTTAGTGTTTAATAATTTGTTCAACATTCACGAGCACGTGGATTTCATAATGTTCAAGGCAACACGTTTTTGGCCAAACTTTTTTTTTTCTTATTAGCACACTCGCATCAGTTTTGGGGTTCACAGAGGATGTCATCCATATAATCAAATCGAGGGCTCGAAATACCAGTACTGGGTGCATGTGCACGCAATTTTTTTCTGTGGGTGCACTGTGCACTGGTGCACCCAACTATTTTTGTAGGTATTTTTGTGCATATCCACTGTATAAAAGTATACAGGATATTCTTGGCAACAAAGTATCAGAAAAATAAAATCTTCGTTGTAGTACTTGATTTGTAGCTCATAAGAGGAGCAGTAAGATCTGTGATTAGGTTTTGTTACATATTGTGCACCCAAAAACTTTTTTGTGCACCTATTCTTTTAGTTTAGGTGCACCAGTGCACCTGTTCCCAAAAATGGATTTCGAGCCCTGCATGTCAAACTCTCAGACATGGTTTCCAACATGCACCTCTGCCTCCACCACCACGATGTTCTGCTGGGTGTCAGGACTTCTGTCTGCAGAGTTCTTTGTCCGTGCCGCGGAGCTGTGAGCAGGAACAGGCCTACCCAGAATCCTCAGGGCAGACAGTCGGGCTTGCTGGTACACCGTCAGGCAGTTGAACCCGAGAAGCCTAAGATCATGGAAAAATACATGTAAGATTATGGCCTGCTTTACACCTAACTTTTTCAAGTCGACTAGAACGCAAGCTGACTTGAGCTAGTCGACTTGAGCAAAAATTTCCCTGGGTAAAGAGAAATAATTCAACTCAAGTCGCATTCTAATAAAGACGACTTGAGTCGTATCCAAACCAGACTTAAGTTGGCCAGCGGGGTGCTGAATCCGCTAGCTTCGCGTGTGTAATCGGGGAAAGTCCACTTGAGTGTCTCTGCGTAGTAATCAGGCAAGACCGAGCCACCGAGTCGACTTGGGGGGAGGGTGGCACAGCGGGAGTGCCTAGTTGCTTTGTGGCCCCGTTTGTAAACAGAAATTTTTCAAGTTGACTTCGCCAAGTTGACTTAGAAATGGTGTGTGACATGTTGTTTTTTATTTCAAGCATACAAATGACATCACAAACTTAAGAGACCAACTATTGTCAGAAGAAGACAATTTTTACGATGGTTACGACTGAAACAATCCTATCCTACAACTGTTACAGAAATTGAAAAACAAGGATACCGCGAAAACCATTAAAAAATCATTGCGAACATTTCACTATTCACAGTACTTACTTACTTCAAGCAGTCTTACTTCTCCCGATCCCGCAAATCTTCTTTCTTGTTGAGAAAATACTGTTAAATACCGTAAAATAAAATCATCGCTACTCACTTCAAACAGACGTACTCCAGAAGTACGACCCCACCAATACCGAGAATCTTCGGCACGGGAGACGCGAAGCTTCGGAAGATCAGATAGACGATGAACGGCCCTGCGGACATGACCACCAGGATGAAGCTGAAGATGAGCCACTGGCGGACAGTGACCGCGGAGGGGAGCCACACCGCGCCCTCACGCAACTGGTACTGTTCACAACAAAAACAACATGTTTGACACTGGAAGGATTTACATGCAGCTAAGCAAATTAAATAACTGTAATTAACTTTATGTTTATGGTAGCAAATTGTTCACGTTCTTAGAAAAATGGAGGTGTTCATGGGACTATATGTTCACGGTGGCAGCTGGTGCAGAAAAAAAAAACAAATTATTTGTTCACAGTAATGATAAGTGAAACATACAACAGTGTAAATGAACTGAGGCCACACCAATTTAATCAATTGCTTCTCAGATTTGCCCATGTCATTTTTTTCTAATTTACCAAAAATCTAGGTTCTGAATGAAGTAAATAAAGCTCATATTTTGGCCCAAACAGTTGAGGAAAGTCCTTAATGTCTTTCTATTTATTACTGTGACAGTTTTTCCATCTATCAAGGCAGAGGTTTGATCAAAAGTTTTAAAATTCATTGTTTGAATTATAAACCATGGCTCCAATTGTAGCATATTGGGCTATAGTGCAAATACATTACCTAGGCCTGTGTTTTTTTCACTGTCATTTCACACTTTTGTGAAACAACAATCAATTTTCAATTGATGTGGCCTAAACTTTCAGTGCTAACTTATGTTAGTCAAAGTTTCATACATTGAAGTCCTATAGAGCACATACTAGAAACTAGAGTTCCCCGATCTCATACCTTCGCCAAATGATGTTAATCTTTATGACTGACAAATTATAGATAAGATTATTCCCCCCTGATTTAAGAAATAGGAACCTAATTTTCATGAATTATATCATTTTATCATAATCTCAACCAAAAGACAGTCTTATATTAACAAACAATGCATTCTAGCATTTCCTAATAAATTATGCAAATGAGGTCCTGATTTGAATAAATTATGTTTAATGATGTTCACCTCAATTTAACTTTCAAATACCACAAGTATGAAATTCCAGGCAGTTATCATTACATAATTATAAAATTTTCTCATTAAATATGCAAATTAAGTCATTATTAACATAATCAATAGCTTCCTGTGTTTCTCTCGTTGTCAATTACCAATGTCACAAGCTTCGATTGTGCCATCATGGAATGCAGATGATTTATAGAATTTCCCCATAAATTATGCAAATTACATCCATATTTGCATAATTGTCACATAATTATATTAAGCATCACGTAAGCTACCTACATACCAAAAATCACGACGATCCGTCAACTGGTTCTTGAGTTATCCCCTTTTGAATATTTTCAAGAATATATCCCTGCAGTTCCAGAGCAAGCCGCTAGGGGGCCTAAACTCACGTCACTTCTTCCCCAGCACAAGAGCTACCTACCATCCAAATTTCATCACCATAGCGTGTCTAGATCATGAGATATCAAAACCGGAAGTTCAGCTGCAGTACCATAACAAGCCGCTAGGGGGTCCAAAATCTAATCATTTTGAGGTCTCATCAAGACCTACCCACCTACCAAGTATCAAGACAATCCATCAAGGCCTTCTCAAGTTATCGTGTTTACAGACAGACACACACACACACACACACACACACACACACATACACGAACGCCCCTGAAAACATAACCTTCTTGGCGAAGGTAACAAGAGTTCCACGATCTCATACCTTCGCCAAATGATGTTAACCCTTGCGGTTGACGAATTATACAATTTTAATCATTGATTTTGTAAATAAGAGCCTCAGTTGCATGGGTTATATCAGTTAATCATATTCTCCACCCAATGACAACCTTATCTTAACAAAAAGGCTATTATAGCACTTCCTCATTAATTATGCAAATGAGGTCTTAATTTGAATAAATTATGTTTATTGATATTCACCTTCACTTAACTTCCAAAAGTGGCAAATATGAAATTCCGAGCAGTTACAACTATGTAATTATAAAAAAATGCCATTAATTATGCAAATTTGGTCCTCATTTACATAATCTATATCCTCTGATGTTTTTTTCGTTCTCAAATAGATGTCACAAGTGTTTCATAGTTCTACTATCGAAAAAAGCAGATTTATAGAATTTCCTCATTAATTATGCAAATTAGCTCCTGATTTGCATAATTGTCATCTGATTATGTCAAGCATCACTTAAACTACCTACATACCAAAAATCAAGACAATCCGTCAACCGGTTCTTGAGTTATCCTCCTTCGAATATTTTTCAACAAATGCTCCTGCAGTTCCAGAACAAGCCGCTAGGGGACCCAAACTCATGTCACTTCTTTCCTATGCGAAGAGCTATCTGCCATCCAAAATTCTTGACCCTAGTATGTCCAGATCACGAGATATCAAAACCGGAAGTTCTGCTGCAGTACCTAGGAAAGCTGCCAGGGGGCCCAAAATCTAATCATTTCTAGGTCTCATGAAGACCTACCCACCTACCAAGTTTCATTCCAATCCATCCACTGCTTCTCGAGTTATCTTGCTAAACCACACACACTCATACATACATACATACATACATACCCACAGACAAACGCTACTGAAAACATAACCTTCTTGGCGAAGGTAATAATGATAATCTAGTGGAGCAGTAACTTTACAGAACTCTTACCTTCTCTTTGCAAACCTTGCATCTTGGTGTAGCCCCACTTCCCATAGACTGAAAGATGGAGAAGAAGTAGAATTAGTCAGCAAGATACATTCAGTACTGTGTTCTTTTTATTTCATATCTTGAACTGGAGAGTACTGTAATTAAAGTTTTCACTTCACATTTTAGGATTTGAAATACCCACTATCTCATCCAATGTTTCAGTGATCACCTTCATCAGGACAATTCTGTTCCCAAATGCACTGTACAAACTGTTTCCTGTAACCACGTAGATGTACATATGTGTGTTAACGAAATTTTTTGCATTTGGGAGTGCATCTATTGCCGTAACACCTGAGTGTGCTATGCAATGAAGAAGGTGAACCTTGCCCTGAGGAAGGTGACAGACGGTCACCGAATGTCGGCTGAATACACCTCTTGGTGGGGTTGTGACACAGTGTGGAGTAATCATTGGTAGAGTGGAACCAACAGGTCCTGGGTTCAAACCCTGCCATGCCACTGATCTTGTGCCCTTGGGAAAGGCACTAAACATGAATTTCCCCACTTAACTCAGGTGAAAATGAGTATGTCTGTTGCCTGTGCGCTTGTCTGCATTGGTGCGGCATAAACATAAGTTGGAAAAGCTTGAGTGTGCCGTCACCATGTGTTGTAATAAATGTTGGAATAGAAAAAAAAAACCAACCTCTTGGTTGTGTAAAAAGGGTCTCTTTATGCAGTGACATACATGTACCAACCTGATGAAACTATACACGGATAGAAACATGTTGTCATATTTTCTTCACAACATTATTATACACCTAAGGAACTGTTAATTATTTGGGCAGCCTACTCACCTCAGCCAGCCATCTTTTGAGACAGTCATGGTGAACAGCTGACACGTCACCCTTACAGTTACAGGGCTGGATCATATCACCAGCGTCCGTCCTGTCAGAGTCGTAACAGATCCAACACTCGCGAGGCTCCGTCACGCTCTCCTCTGTCTCAGCGCTGTCCTCCGTGGCGTGGTATTTGGGGACGTTACGGTGGTGCAGAAGGCTGTCTGTCTCAGTGGGCTTCATGGAAACATTTGAGAAGAAAAAGGACAGAAAAGTTGAAGGTTTTCAGGCTTGAAGACCAGAAAGTCAATATTCTAGTCACTAAGTTCAAACAACACTATCCCGAAATGGTAAACCGACATTCATGGAAGCAAAAATGCTGAAAATTGTGACAAAAAAACAGTTACTGGAAGGATCCTGGGCTGATTTTTTAGGTACCACCCAGAAAATAAAGGACTCATCTTGGGGGTTGTTTCTGCACTCTTTTATTATGTTTTAAATGCCCAAATTATGAAATAATGATGTAAATGTCCTAAGGTGGGGCAGTATGTGTCAATATCATACAGATTGCCATATTCAGAGTATTTGTGTTTTGCCGCCCTAAAATTGCATTGGATGGCAAGTGGTAATGACAAAATTGTAAAACTTAACAATGAATAAGACATAAAAAGGTATTTTCATAAAGGAAATTTCATCACCTCAACTTGTTCCAAGTCTCGTTTCTTCAGCAGCTGTTTTGGGTTCAGGATCCAGAGTTGCTCGGGACTAGAAGTGTACAAAAAAAAGTCATTCAACTAATTAGTCTACCAGAAAAGTTGCCTTTCAAAATAGCATTTCAGAGGGTCGAGATTTCAAAATTTTTCAGGGGAGCATGCCCCCAGACCCTCCTAGGTTTGATTTTATTTTTATTTTATTTATTTATTCTAATTCAATTGTAACAATACAATACACTGGCCACCCAGGCAGCATAGCTGATTTAGGGTGCCAAACAATACAAAGATTAAACATACACAATATAACATACTAATACTACTAAACAGTAAACTATCAAGTAAAGATTAAGCTAAAATCAATCAATTAACAATATAAAAGTACAACAGACTTAAGTGCAAAGCGTAACAAAGTAGGTTTGATACTCAACATAATATTATGTCAAACAAAATTGAAATGATGGAAAAATATTTGAAGTTGGTTTTAAGTCAACACTGGTAGGGGTCAACTTTTATATAAACTTTTATGGAAAAGAAAAGTTTTTTTTTTACCTTGTGACGTTCCAGAGCACACATGGGAACCACAGCACCACACCCAGCTCCACAATACGGAAAGTCAGGGTGTAGTAGTTATTACTGACCAGGGGAACACTGCAACAGGGGACATAACAGGGTTAGGAACAAAAGCATTAGACAAATTGCTGATGTGTTATGGCGTTATGCCAATGTGTTATGCGGAACTTAAGCCAACGGGCAGTTATACCGTCTATACAAGTACATAATAGAAACTAAAGTGTAAAATTGATATCTGCCAATTGGCATATTTGATTATCATGATTAATCAGAAACATTATTATGAATGCAGTGGTATCTGGTACTCTTTGCATCATGAAAATTTATAGATAGTGACATGAAAAACAATTCAAAGTTCCTGTAATATTTAAAAAAAATTAATTGATTGCAGATAAAAAAACTGTAGACTTCAGGACTCCTCTTGAAATCAATTTTATAACATTACATAGTACTGCTTTCTGTGCTTGGCACTCAGCATTTGGGAAAGAGTATGGTACCAGTGGACTACATGTGGCTCCCTGCTGTGGTGATTGCACTGTTGTGTTGCTTTCACTTTAACTTTAACACCTGGTAGCTTGAAAATGTTTAAAGCTTTATTCACTCCAGACTATTCCATGACAATCAGTTACTGTACAATCAAAATGTTCCTGGTTAATTATTCTCTATTATCAATTTTTATAACATCTGAATCCCACCTGTCCTTCCATATCTTGCCCATCATGTCCAGGATGAGTAGCAGAGCTGTGAAGAGCTGCAGCCCTGCCTGGAACACCAGACCCAGCCGGGACATGTGGAGCTGGGTCAGGTTTAGAGAGTTGTTACGACTCGCAAACGCACCGTGCACCTGGAGGACGGGAAAACAAAGCCAAAAAACTATGGAAAAATTCTCAGTCAAATATCAGGTATTGATTTTAAATTACAGTAATTTTTGTGGATGACATCAGTGTGCGCATAAATTTCAGACTGATTTTGGAAGAAAAAACAAGTTGTTTTTCCCTCTGTAAGTTGTCACCAAGCCGAAAATGGGAAAATATGTTGTAAAAGCCTCTCAATTCAGAGACTATCATGGATCTAGCAAACCTGACGCACAATGGCTCGCATTTCATCGCAATTGTTAACACTGACATGTTCCATCGCATGCAATCCAACCCAGTATAGTAGCTGCCCATTATTGTATGGCTAGTCATTTTGCTTAGTTAATCAAGGTCATCTACAAGGACGGGTAATACTGTTGAATACAATAAAAAAATATCTGTTTGGTTTTGATATCATGTTTTGTCACCTCAATTCTTGTTTAACAAGGCTCATGTAAATTTAAAGTCTGCAGAGGATGTCATCCATAAATTTACTTGCTGTGGCCATAAGACCATTCCAGCACAATCTTTTTTTTCAGTCCCTCTGCAAGGTGCTGTGTGCAGGACATTTTCATCCCTGAAGCAGCACCTCCTAGCAGGTGTTTGTATTACTGCAGCCAGGGCACTGATATTGCATACAAAACAACCTGACACAATATTGTGCACTGGCAGACACTTGGCACCTTTATTATTGATCTCACTATGATTACATGATGATCTGAATACTGCAATAAGTTTCGAGTACAACAACAATTTGAAAGCAGTACGTTTTGACTTAAACTTGAATCAAGTCTGTATATTAATATCATATCTGACCTTAAAAAACATCTCCACACCATAGATGAGGAAGAAAATGAGGACTAAGATCATCAGCATCCCAAAACAGCACTGGAATATGCTGACCAGATACTCCTGTGGGGACAGAAAAAACACAAAAATGTCAACAATTCAGTAAATAACAGTGTCCAGATTGAATTTGGACAATCCAGAGCACTTTGGACAAATGTTTCTAACTGTTTTCAGCTTATACATTGTACTTACAAAGCTGATATTTTGTGAACAACTTCCCTGTCACCGTACGGATCATAATGACCAACCAGTGGGAGTCAACACACATCATTGAAAATCTTTTTCTAAAGATTTTCATGAAAATCTCAAGGTTTTACAACATTCTCAGGATTTTTCAAAACAATCTCAAGATTCTTTTAAAGAATCTCAAGATTGTTTCATACAATCTAAAGAATCTCAATATTATTTCAGACAATCTCAAGATTCTTTGAAATAATCTCAAGATTTTTTAAAGTCATCTTGAAATTGATGTTGAAGCTTCATTTAAGGCCACACAAATTTAATTTGTTGGTTCTCGGATTTTTTCAGGAAAAATATGAAGCGACAGGGTGAAAAATAAAAAACAAGAGTTCCGAGATCTCATACCTCCATGAAATATGGGCTTGCTTTGTCATACATTTCAACATGTTGTCATTAATTATGCAAATGACCTCCACATTAACATAATAAATGTGGTGTTAACCTTTAAGTAACTTACACATGTCCAGGTATGAAAGTCCCATCATTCACCAATAAGGAGTCACAGAATCTTCACATTAATTATGCAAATTAGGTCATCATTTGCATAATTGGTATCTGTTGATGTTCCGCCTGCCACAGATTAAATAGATTACATGTATAAAAGTACTATTACATTAAACACTGTAATTATAGCATTTTTTCATTAATTATGCAAATTAAGTCCTCATTTGCATAATCTGCATCTTATTATGTACAACTCTGTCTCACCTACCAACACACCAAAAATGATGAAAATACGTTGTTCCTATCTGGACTTATTGGCTTTTAAAGATTTCGCCAGAAAGTGCCCTGCAGTTCCAGAACAAGCTGCTAGGGGGACCAAATTCAAACCACTTATTTCTGACAGGAAAAGCTATCTGTCACCAAAAAGTCAAGACTACACACACACACAGACAGACCCGCCAAAAACAATACCTCCATTTTTCATGGAGGTAAAAAGACTTTTTCGAGCGTAGAGTCCTAGCTATAGGCAAAGTGAACTGTATTGCTGGACAGATCTAGAGTGATGCCGGCTACTAAAAACCAGTTCTTCTGGTGTACGTACGCAATCACTCTCTTCCCCAAGCTTCTCAGAAACCAGAAGACCACTTGAGATCAAACAGGTGGAACCATTTGACGCTTTACTGTGGTGGACCAAACAGTAATAGACTTGCACCCAAAGACATCTGTAGTGACGTGGTATAAGGAAGATCAAGGATTGACGGAAACCATTCCAGACATCATTGCTGGTAAATATCTTGAGGGTTCTTGTGACAGATAGGTAAGTACAAAATGACTTCTGTCTTCTTATTCTTACATGCAGCTTACACTGTCCAACAGCAAACTGGAAGAATTCTTTATCACCGTCAAAAACTTGTCGTTTAAACAATTCCTGTCTTAAGCCCTTTATCCAATGCTTTTGAGAAAAAAGTAGGTACAAAAAATGAAGAGGCATATACTATATAGCAAGTTGTCCGTGGCCTATTTTACAAAAGTGCTTACTGTCTTCTTAAAGTGCTCATGACACCAAAATATTACTTTAGCTGATTGTAATTGACATAACTAGTATTACCTGGCTAACAGACACATTTACAATTAATATGCACGGTTCTCCTGTTACATTCGAAATTCTTATGCCCTGCCTTGGAAAAGTCAGCACAAGCCAGTCCTGGCAGGCGATTTGCGTATCGACATTTTATTTTTGCATGTCTGTATTTTTTCCTGAGCTGATGTCACCCCGTGATGTCAGCTCAGGAACAAGCACAGAAATGCAAAAATAAAACACAGAGATGCAAATAGAGATGCCCGAAGTGGGCAATTAGGAAGCTTGCTACAGAGTCTCCAAAAAGTCACTTTTAGAAGGCCGTACAAGCTCAATTTCTCAGTCAACGTGATTGGAACAAACTTCAAGTGACTATATTGTATGTACACTTCCAATATCTGTATGTATTTTACAGACTTTTTTGGTATTATTTTGGTCTTTAAGCTTACATGTAACTTGTACACGGTTCTGTAGCGATATGGAAGAATTTTTAACACCATCAAAAACTCGTTCATCATATCCAGTTGACAGAAAAGGGGGCGTTGTTTCGGACGCCACCATCACACCAGGGCAATAGGACACAAGAAACAATAGACACAAATCAATGCATGCTCTCGGGCAAAAAGTAAAAAGTCACGCGATCTCTTTTCCTTTGTTTTCTTGACTTATCTAGTCGGACACCATGATGACAGAAAAGGGGGCATTGTTACAAACAAGCGCGATTTTAGGGCCAACCCCCAGTCTCTGGCTTCTTTGGTCGGACAACACAACTTGATTGACAGAAGATTTGGGTGTTGTTACAGACGTGCGCAAAAAAGACAACAAAAAAAAGATCGTAATTAGCATAATTTTTCCCTGGCCAAATTCATGTGCACGTATTTTAACTCGAGCTATGGCAACACTGGACAAAAAGCACACAACAAAGCATATTGCAGTAACTTTCCCGTTTATATTAGTCAAGCACACAACACATTCTTGCACCAAATCATGACAGATATCCAACATAGACTCAGCCCAGACAATGGGGCGTCTCTTTGAGCAATTATTTCCGCTTGATCATTATGACAACCAAACGCCCCAAATGTTAGGACAACTGGTGACCAACCATGCATAGATGATAGGACCACTTATATGTAAACATGTTTACTTAATTAAGGTACCAACAACTGTAGCTGGTATGTGTATGGCAAAGAAACAACAATGGTACATACACAAACCAAGAGTTCCGAGATCTCATACCTCCATTAAATATGGACTTGACATGTAAATGTTAATTTCTTCTTTAATTATGCAAATTACCTCTACATTAACATAATAAATGCATCGTGATGTTAACTTTTGATTAACTTACACATGTCCCAAGTATGAAATTCCCATCATTTACCACTAAGGAGTCATAGAATTTTCGCATTAATTATGCAAATTAGGTCATTTGCATAATTGGTATCTGGTGATGTTCCATCTGCCATAGATTACATACATGTATGAAAGTACTATAATGCAAAACACTGTAATTATAGAATTTCCTCATTAATTATGCAAATTAAGTCCTCATTTGCATAATTTGCAGTTAATTATGTACATCTCTCTCTCAGCTACATACCTACCAAAAATGATGAAAATACATTGTTTCTATCTGGACTTATTGGCTTTTAAAGATTTCGCCCGAAAGTCCCCTGCAGTTCCAGAACAAGCTGCTAGGGGGACCAAACCCACACCACTTATTCCTGACAGGACAATCTATCTGCCACCAAAAAATCAAGACCATATATAGCATATTCAGGACAAAAGATACAAAAACCGGAAGTTCTGCTGCAGTACGAAGGTCATCCACCAGGAGGCGTATATTTGACCTTGACCTTCGTCTTCCTAAGACCTACCAGCATACCAAATATCATCACAATCCATAAAAGCGTTATGAAGTTATGCTGGCCGCAAATGTGCGGAGACACAAACACACAGACAGACAGACAGACAGACATACACACAGACAGACGCAACAAAAACAATACCTCCATTTTCATGGAGGTAATAACACAGGTTGTTTGTTTTCAAACACACAGCCTTACAGTGGCACATTTGCCCTGAAATAGGTCACCTATTCCCCTGAGGGAGCGCGCCGCCTCGCTCGGCATAGCCACATCTGTTACCCTGGCTCGCAAGTGCAAAGGAGATTCCTCTCAGCCATGCCCTGACTCAACCTTAAACCGGAAGTGCTGCTGCAGTACCAAGGCCATCCACCAGGAGGCCCATATTTGACCTTGACCTTTGTCCTCCTAAGACCTACCAGCATACCAAATATCATCACAATCCATAAAGGCGTTATGGAGTTATGAAGGTACAAATATGCGGAAACACAAACACAAAACACAAAAAATCAGTTGTCTTATGTTCCCTTCTCATTTATCCTTGTTTTACCTTGTTTTTATGTACTGGATCACAATTGTAACTAATCAATGCGTGACGGCTGCCAATAATCCTACATGGTAGGGCTAGGCAGTAACGGAGATAACGGAGATAACATACACACACACACACGCACACACAGACACGCCAAAAACAATACCTCCATTTTCATGGAGGTAATAAAGTAAATAAATTCTGCCGAACTATATTTGCAGACGAGATGGCCAGTGGTGAAGACGGGATGGATGACAGCGTAAGTCTCACCAAGAACAGCGCTGGAGAAGTCTTACTCGAAGACAAGAAACATTGGAAGATACTATCGGAGTACTTGAAGGAGAAGGATGAAAACTTGCTTGTGAGTCTTCGCGAAGAAGCCCCGAGTGAGGACAAGTCAGGTTGCCATCAGTTGGAGGTTTGTAACATTGCGGGGTTTATAGGCGCTACCAACTGACCCGGCCAATGGGTCTAGACCTTTTCGGGGGCCCGCAAGCCCTTTTCCGTAGAGCGTAATCAGCCGTTTTAATTCTACGTAGAGCGTAGACGGACCGCTCTAATATTTTTGCGTAGAGCGTATTCAGCGTTTTAATTCTACGTAATGTGTTGTAGCCACTTGGAATTTATCATAAAGCGTAATCGAGAGGTTTCCGAATTCAGCGTAGAGCGTTGTCAGGACCCCCCCTTGCAGGCCCTCCTTTTCGGCAGAGTGGTTAGAGCGTCGGATTTTGAACCTGGTGCTTGGTGGGTTCGAACCCCGGCCCGGGACCAGGTTTTTTTTATCTGTTTCTACTGCTCGCCTCTGTTTCTTACAGTGGTTCGAATTCCCACACCGGCCCTGGGAGTTCTGGCAAAGAGTGCTGCTCCAGGGATGTCGAATTCGGAAGATTCGAGGACGAATCTTGGAAAGAAAAGGGGGAGTAGTGTAACAGTGGGGGGTTTATAGGTGCTACCAACTGACCCGGCCGATGCGTCTAGACCTTTTCGGCTGAGTGGTTAGAGCGTCAGATTTTGAAGCTGGTGCTCAGGAGGTCGTGGGTTCGAACCCTGGCCCGGGACCCGGGTTTTTTAATCTGTTTCTAAGTTGCTCGCCTCTGTTTCTTACAGGTTCTAAACGAGTGGAGGAAGACGGGAAAGTTGTGTGACTTCGCGCTACTTGTCGGCGATCGGGAGTTTCCTTGCCACGTGGCCGTCTTGTCGGCAAGTAGCAACCACTTCGGCTATCTCTGCCGTTACTACAAGGAGGATGCAACTCCTGAGGAAAAGGTATCATAGTTAATGAGTGGGTTGGAGATCAGATAGTTGAGTTGGAGATCAGTTTAATTTTCATGTAAGTTGTATTTTCCCAAACTTAGATTAATTTTCATGCCACTCAAATGTTTTGGGTTACTGTTTGTAACAGCCAGTGAGGACAGATTTTTGTTGACATGAGACTTAAAAAGTTTAAGGAAACAATCATGTGGTAGCTTGTTCCATAGTGATGTTGTTCTAGGAAAGCAGCTATTCTTCATCAATGTAAGTGATGGTTGTTTGTTTTACAGCGGTATGGCCCAATGGATGATGAATTTTCGGCAGACATCATAATTCAACTGCTGGACTTCTCATACACGGGGAGAGTACAGATGACGTACGAGACTGTGGATGACTTGTCCATGGCCTGCTTTCGGTTTCAGTTCAATCGCCTGTTGGAAATTGCGCCTGATTCATTTCACGAAATCTGGAAAACTTAATGTAAAGGTACCAAACACTCATTGTGAACTATAGTCTCTAGTAATCTCCAAGCAGGTTCTGTGGGGCAAGGGGAGTATAATATTGGTAGTGGTGCATACCGGTTCACTGGATGGACTTGGATCCGGACTTGTAAGAATGTTTAGGTTCAAGTCAAAAAAAACCTAAAAGTCAAGAACCGAGTCCGGACTTATTACCATAAAAGACCATTTCACATACCCCTTTTCTTTCCAAACCACCTAAAACCTTCCGTAGATTGCAAAATTGCTGCAAAATGAAGAAAACATTGCCATCGGGCATCGGCAAGTGCCGGCCTCCATGTTATGTGGCCAAAGTTTCACCCAGACAACATTGCAAGGTTGACAACATGCAATTTTGTATATGCCATGGGTTTAGGTCCGGACTTACAAGTCCGGAACTGAACCTAAACCTCTGGACTTGAATCCGGACCTGAACCTAAATGTGGGTTTAGGTATGCACCACTAATTATATTGGCAAGCTGTAACCATGTGCTACCCCTCTTACTAGTCTTAGGTGGCCTATTGGATACTGCCTTGCCAACTGGATACTGAATTGCAGCCACCAGAGAATAATGCTTGGAGATTAAATAGATATATATTCTCTAGCGCACCAACTCCCCCGGCATGTTATCTTTCTATTTTCCCAATATCTACTCTTTCCAGCCGCCTCCCGAAGCCTGAGTAGTAGAGGCTAGGCCTGGATCCCTTCCCATGACATATATTACCGCATGCTATGTTGTTTCTGGTATGCACAGAGCATTGAAACCTCCTCAGAGTTAGCATTGCAAGCTACACTGTCTAGGCAAGACACTCCAAGGGATAGAAAATGACATATGTAGCCCGCATTGTACAAGATGGTGCAAGTCCAATACGGTACCTTTTAAGCTTAAAAGCGTCCATGAATGGTTTCATCAGGTTGGTAAGGCACTGAGTAAAGAGACTCTTTTTACACAACCAAGTCTTTTCTTCAGACGGCGTTTCGGTGACCGTCTGTCACCTTCCTCAGGGCAATTCTGACTGGTTCACATTGCACTGCAGCACAGGTGTCACTGCTACAGATGCATTCCCAAACGTATAATATTTACATATAAAAGTTGGCCGAATAAAAGACTTGCTTGTGTAAGAAGAGTCTCTTTACTCGGTACCTTAAGCTTGATGTGTCTTGATCATTTAAGGTACGACGTGGTAAGGACTAGGAGTGAAATTAACAAAGTGGTAGCATGTGTAAAGGGAGAGTTAGCTGTATAGCTATGGATGGTACCAAGGCTTTACTTCAAACTAATGTACCCCTTTACCTTTACATGTTATTGTAAGGTGACAGTTAAGATTTTAAGAAATAAATCAGATTTGGCCATGAATGCATCTGAATATTTTTTTCTCCACAGGTGATGAAACTTGCTGACCAGGACTACTACCTAATGGATCTGTCCTACTCATATCTACCAAATTAGGCACAATTCAAACCAAGAATTCTGAGATCTCATACCTCCATGAAATATGTAGAGTTTATGTAATGGTTTTGTTTCATTGAATATGGAAATAAGGTGGCAATTAATATAATGTAGTTTAATTTATGGTGTTCTAAACTCAACTTACAATATTTTTCTTGTATCCTTTCCTTTGGCAGTATTTCATTTGAACATCCTCATTTATACTTCCTCATTAATTATGCAAATCACCTCTATATTAACATAATATATGCATAGTGTTGTTAATATTTAAGTAACCTACACATGGTACAAGGTACAGAATTGCCATCATTCACCATTAGGAAATCATAATTTTCGCAATAATTATGCAAATTAGGCCATCATTTGCATAATTGGTACCTGTTGATGTTCTATCTGCCATAGATTATATATATTACATGTATGAAAGTACTATAATGTAAAACACTGTAATTATAGAATTTCCTCATTAATTATGCAAATTAGGTTCTCATTTGCATTTAATCGTGTACATCTCTCTCTCAGCTACCTACCTACCAAAAATGATGAAAATATGTTGTTCCTATCCGGACTTATTGGCTTTTAAAGATTTCGCCCGAAAGTCCCCTGCAGTTCCAGAACAAGCTGGTAGGGGGTTCAAATCCACACCACTTATTTCTAAAAGGAAAAGCTATCTGTCACCAGAAATTCAAGACCATAGCATGTTCAGGACAAAAGATACAAAAACCGGAAGTTCTGCTGCAGTACCAAGGTCATCCACCGGGAGGCCCATATTTGACCTTGACCTTCGTCTTCCTAAGACTTACCAATATACCAAATATCATCACAATCCATAAAGGCGTTCTGAAGTTATGATGACTACAAAGTTGCGGAAACACACACAGACACACACACACACACAGACACACACACACACACACAGACACACAGACAGACCCGCCAAAAACAATACCTCCATTTTTCATGGAGGTACATGTAATAAAAACAGGTCTAGGCATGATCCTATTATAGCCCCAAATACTACGATAGGCTCCTAGGAGCCATGAAGTCAACACAAGGCTGGGTTAAAATATAAACAATGAATTTTGAACTTTTAATCAAACCACTGCATTGATAGATGGAAAAACTGTAACATCGAGGAAGAAAAGGACTTTCCTCAACTGTTGGGGGCAAAATATGAGGATTTTTTAGTTGATTCAGAACCAGAAATTTTTTTTCTTTTTTTCTTTTTGCAAATCAGAAAAAAATGAAGAGGCAAATCTGAGAAGCAACAAATTAAATTAGTGTGGCCTTAGATAGGTATTAATGAAAGGGGTGCTGGCTAGAACCCTGTACCACCCCTACATACCTCCATGGAATGGTCCACCACTTCTGACAACACAAACTGCATGATGAGAAGGATGTACACGAAGGCGTTAAACACGACAAACGCCGCGAAGGACTTGGTCAGGAACCGCGGGCGGTCACATGGAACGTCCTTCACGTGGAATGTCTGCAAAATCAAATAAAACATTTTAACATGACATGGCATGACGTAACATTAGGACGATACTATAAAGTCAATTTTCAGGTCATCTTGAACGTAACAGGCATAGGACTTCAAAAGAACATAGCGTTTAAACTTTAAGGCCATGTTCACGTATTTCATGAATGCAGTTTTTGAATGTTGTGTCAGGAAAGAAATCTTCGTTCAAAAGACAAAATTCTGATGCAACATTGATCAAACATCCAACATAAACCTTGGCTTTGCACAGGTGCAGTATGTTGTAACAACATACTCCCTTTCATTTCAATTTTCTTCAGATAACATTGTTTCGTGCCTAGGGTGTTTGGGAACATTCTCCCTGGGAAATTTCAAAATCTTGGCCCTCTAAAACGCTATTTCCTGCCTTTTAAGGGAAACATTTTGCTGGTAGACACAAGTTAAGTTTAATGACATATCTTTTCATTTCTTTACATGCCAACTTTTGTCCTTCAAAGATGACAGGGAAAAATTCCACCAAATGATGGAAAGACAGACGCTGCCAGAACACTGCCTAGTTTTAGTTAGTACATTTTCTATACTGACCTCAGCCCAGACACACACGACCAGTGAACTGCCAGTGATGAGGAGTGGGTAGTACGCACTCATCAGGTTCAGGGCCCACTGGATAGGAATGTACTCCTGAAATAGGACAAGCAAAAATCAGCATTCATGAATTATTTCAGACCACATTCATACTGTGAAATCATATGTCCACTTTTTCTTAAACATCCATTTTTATTATTAACACTAGAATGTCATAATGCTAGCTACATGTATGGTACCACACCATATAAAAACAATATCCTTGAATAATCCTAAGTTTTGAGTGAGAAGCTTGTCTGATGAAAATCGTAACTTAGATTTGTTGTTTTTTCAGTTAAGGCCACACCAAGTAAATTTTATGGATGACGTCCTTTGGAGACCCTAAATCCAATGCGAGAGGGCGAAAGAAAAACAAGTAGGGCCCTAAAAAACAAGATGCCTACATTAGAAATATCTGGTATACTATGAGACGACAAATGTTAGGACACGAATTGATTGAGGTGACACAGTGTAACAAGCAAGAAGTCTTTTATTCATCATCAAAACAGCAATAAATCAGGTGGAACCGTGTACAGTGAAAACAGGATGGTAATAGACACTTTCTTTTACGGGTTTCACGTCAATCTGACGACTTGCGGCACTGTCGTCACTCTTTGGTCATAGTTACAGGAAGCGGGATTTCTTGTTTTTTTCTAGGAACATGCCAAAATCAATGCGCGCGTGGACGTCATCCATAAAATTTACTTGGTGTGGCCTAACATTGTCAAACCTTCCGTATACATCTGATGGCAAATATGTTACCAAGGAACAAAATATCATTAATATGTTTACTCAAAGATTTAGTCATTTACATTTTTTACAGTTCTTCATATTTCAACATTCAGATATACATTCGACTCAAAGACTGTATACAGAAGCACCATTTCTATACAGAATATTATAATTCTAACCAGCAACTACATTTTTAAACCTCCTTGTTTAAACTGACTCAGAGATCACAAGGTAAAGACAAATATTTTCGGAGTGTCTGGTGTACTGGGCCAAAGTAAACACTGTCAAACTTTCAGCAGCTTAAGTGACTTCATTCCTGGACCAGAAAGTTGAGGGTTCAATTCCCAGCCTGTAGTACAAAATGTAGCTCATGATCAGCTAATCTTTGACACAGTATTAGAAAGGGTTGTACTTCTTGCAATTGGACATTGTAAACCTTAGTCCATGGAAAGAGTACTACATGTATTTAAGGTTCTAATTTTCTTTTGTGACAGCATAACTGTATGTGATGTTTGTCTTTGTTTGTTGGTTTGTTTCTTTGTTTATTTTCTTTCTCTCTCTCTTTCTTATTGCAATCTGCGGGATAGTATGTTATTGTAGCTCAAACTCAATGCAGTAAGCTATTTGTTTTGAGTCAATGAATTCTGCATTCAAAATGGACTTCTTGTCAGCAGGAATTTGAATTCAATTTTTGCAAAAGTGAAAAAAAATCTTCTTGAAATCTCCAGCAATACAAATTCCGTAGGGAAATGACAGTCTAGTCTTTCATGTGATTATAAGCTATCTGCATGCATATATATGTAGAAGGAAAATATCAAACACACTGTCATGTTTTTGAAAGACTCTGGTCAACAATGTCTCAGCACTGAAGGAAGGACATACTTATTGAATTACCAAGGCAAGGGAAATAAGATTTGAACAATTCACGACATAATAAGAGCCCCATATTTGTAGTCCAGTCACGGAAAGGAAAAGTTCTCAGCCTCATTAGGCAACCAAATTTTCTTTGAGCTACACAAAAATTTGCTTTATAAACGCATAATGTTTACCTTCACATGGTGTAGTGGAAAAAAAGTACATTAACTGCTCTATTTACTCTGTTTATTCAAACACATTCATATACTATAGTGCCTGGTATATACATGTAGTACTGTTTAACAAAGTAAAACTTTACATGAGGGAGAACACTTCTATTTTCAATGTCAATGTTGGAAAACTGACTATACAATGTTTCATCACTCAGGTATAAGATCATAAAAAGAAAAAAGGTCGATCAGCTAAAAAATCTATGTCCCTTGCAGGGGTCCACACACACAAAAAAGATAGGTCTAGGGTCAGCAGCTTTTTCTAGGGTCGGTCAGGAAACAGGAAACACAATATTTTTTTTCTAGGCCTAAACAGAATTATTGTGTAGCATGAAAGTTCATCTGTGTTCACTTGGTACAAGTCATTATGAAATAAAGACTAAGCTTCAACTTCCAACACTTAGATACAAAATTTGGACGTACCCAAATTTTTGGTTGACTCCATCAACCTTGTTCACGGAATGGACCCTAGTTCTGTAAACTCAGAGGTCTCACAACATATTCACATTGAATCTCCGGGACATTCAGTATCTCTGGAAGGGGTGAAAATCCTTGACTCTGAATCAGACTTCTTTGCAAGAGGAGTGAAGGAGGCAGTCTACATAAGAGCTCACAGACCTACCCTGAACAGAGACGGGGGGCGACACAAGTTATCTGGCACGTATGACCCGCTACTACGGTCACGTGTATCTGACGTCACGTTCCAAGAGTAGACGGGTCCATTCCGTGAACAAGGTTGATGGAGTCAACCGAAAATTCTGTAATCTAAGTGTTGGAAGTTAAAGCTTAGTCTTTATTTCATAAGAATTATTGTAATAAAATTACCTGTGCAGTAAAGTATGCGGCCCTGGAGGCAGCGGCCAGTAGGGTCAGTAAGTACAGCATCTTCTGTGTGGTCATCTTACAGGCCTTAAACAAGGACGGCTCTTTCTGACGCTGGAACTCTGACCGAACACACAGGACCTACAAAAACAACGGCAGACAGGGCAATCAGAGATGGCAGACTTCATCCCCATACCCATACTGCTTTACCATCCTGCGTATTCGACATTTCAAACTTAAGTTAAGCCTTAAGGCCACACCAATTTAATTTCTTGGTTAACAGATTTTTCTAGAAAAATAATGGAGCGAACTAAATTTCTAAAAACAGACCTAGGTATCCTATTATGGCCCAAAATGGTACGATAGGAGCCATGAAGTCAACACACCAGGCTGGTCCAAAATTTAAACAATGAATTTTGAACTTTTAATGATACCACTGCATTGAAAGATGGAATAACTGTAACTAGGAGGAAAAGGACTGTTTTCAACTGTTCAGGGCAAAATGAGCATTTTGCAGTTGATTCTGTAATTTTTTTTTTTTTGCAAATCAGAAAAAAATGAAGCGGAAGAATCCGTTAACCAAGAAATTAAATTGGTGTGGCCCAAGGGTGCATGTAATAAAAATGATAATTGCATGTATATACAGTTAATAACAGGTTGAAATGACAGGCTTCAAAATCATTGCCCTTGTAATAATATTATAACTTAGAAAGTACGCCAGACTCTATAATACATGCATATTCTGTATAACTTAACTGCCCTTCAGCGTAACACATCAACTGGCAATGGTTTCTAAACAGTTTTTTTTTTGTTGTACAATCCATACTTCCTAAATTGTTCTGGTAAAAATTTGTCTGGTGCAGGTAATTTTCAATATTACCTGCACCAGTTTAGGTATGCAGGAAAAAGTATTTCAAGCCACAGTGTAACAGTTATATTTTTGAAAAATAAAACAGCCTTACCAGCTGTGTGCTTGACACCAGGACCAGAAAGTAGAAGACGAAGCCAAACCCGATGAAGTAAGACATGTTACTCTCCTCACACGCCTCTCCTGTAAACTGTACCTAAACATAGAGTGGAGAATAAAATGATACAGTATTAAACTGTTACTTTTACACAGGAAATTATCAATTAGCAGTATAGCTGTATGAAAGACTGACTTATGTCTCGAAGTTATGACAATGAATGCTGCATACAAAGCAGTGTTCCTGCCAGCATCCGTTTTTGATGGACAAAAATTAGCATGTACATGTAAATATAGAATTAGAAAGAACATAAACTCAGTTTAGACGGTCAACATGCAGAAAATAGCATTTCAGAGGGTCAAGATTTCAGAATTTTTACAGGGGAGCAAATGCCCCCGGACCCTCTAGGATTGTTGTGCCTCAGGTGCAATACCTTTTTGCTTCAGCGCTGGACATGGTATAACGTGAAACAAAACGAGATAGTGATGCATACCTAAACCCACATTTAGTTTCAGGTCAGGATTCAAGTCCAGAGGACTTGTACGTCTGGACATAAACCCATGGCATATACAAAATTACATGTTGGCAACCTTGCAATGTTGTCTGGGTGAAACTTTGGCCACATAACATGCATGAAGGCTGGTACTTGACGATGCCCGATGGCAATGTTTTCTTCATTTTGCAGCACAGACTTTACAATCTACGGAAGGTTTTACATGTAGGTGGTTTGAAAACAAAAGGCGTATGTGAAATGGTCTTTTATCAGTTTTAATAAGTCCGGACTCGGTTCTTGACTTTTAGGTTTTTTGGGACTTGAACCTATTAGAAACATTCTTACAAGTCCGGATCCAAGTCCAGTGAACCAGTACGCAGCACTAAAACAAGATGACGGAAAAAATGTGAGGCTGGCTAGCGGCACCACAAACTGAGTACACTCTACATGTGTGCTTTTTTGTGCAACCAAAAGTGTCAGAAAATGACAAAACTGCACATTCAAGTATGTTAAAAAGTGGAAGAAATTTGCAATCACACTTAAATACAATATTTCAATAAATTTTTGGTTCAAAAATGTTACACAATGTCCCATGAATGTTGATGGAGGTTACAGTTTTGGAACAGGACAGTTATTAAAAAAATGCAAAGCTATTAGTATTATTACTAAATTATTAGTATGAGTTTGTGCACTTTTGACTCTTATGTACCGATTATGTTATGTACAACTTTGTATTAAGTCCTTTAATTTCCAGTCTGACCTTTTGATTCAGACTTGGATTTATGTCTATATGATTTCTGTACCTATGTTTATGTTCATGTTCATGTTTTGGTGTCTTATAAGCCCATATGGGCTGGGCGACAAAAGTGGCAAGACACAAATGAATGAAAATTCATTCATTCATTTATTTTTATTAAAAGTTATTAAAACTTACATCACAGATACACCTCCCCTCGTAGCAGACGCCATGTTCTGAGCAGTTGTCCCTGCACTCCTCCGCCTGTGTTAGTCCCATCATCAACGTCGTCAGGTTCAGCAACTTTCCCAGAACACTCTCCATCAGTTACTGCTGGCTTCTACTGACGATGTTTATTAATCTAAAATGTGCGATAATAATTCTACTGCAGCTGCGGTGTTTTTAGTGGTCCCGGCTTATGTTGCTGTTCTCTTATTCTTCACATTTTGGAAAACTGCACATCTTGGGAAAAAGGGAAAAGAATTAAATTAGACAGCAATTTGGGAACATAACATTTGCCAAGGTCACAATTGGGAAGAATGACTTTATCAACAACTTCTGGACTTTCCTAACTTCATTCAGGTAAAAATGAGTAACGCTACGTAGCTTCGGTTAGGGATGTCCCTCGGATAGGAATGGTTTTAAACAAATTCTGGACTTTCCTCACTTCACACAGGTGAAAATGACTACGTAGCATTGGTTAGGGACGTCCCTCAGATAGAACGTTAAATGGAGGTCCCATGTTTGGGGAGAGCCACACCCCATGCACATCACACCTTTCTAACAAGAGTAGGGGCATGCCCCGGTGTGTGATGGTCCAAATACTACTACAGGTATATGGATTCACTTCAAATCACCTGGACAGAGGCCTGACAAACCTCTTGTATCAGCAATACATTACAAGAATTATTAATATGATGATCGTGGGCATGAAAGGTTATTAAGGAAAGAAAATTAAAGTAACACACAGACAGAAGTCACAATTCATACCGTGACACTGAGCACTACTACCTTACATACCTTGTACACCATTCCCACATTCACATGACCATGTATCATCACCAAACAAAGGTGTGTGGACCTGAACTAGCGGACCTTTGAACACGCACAAACGATTTCATTAACAGTGACGCAGTGCCAAAACCCCTGTTAGAAAAAAACAACTTTTGGACCTGAGCCAGAGCTAATAAAGATGTACAAACAGATTATAGAGAAGGCAGTTTACAAAGTGAATACATATCAAAAGGATGCAAGCAACCAGTCTTTGAAAACAACTTTTGGAAAAGTTCCAAAACTAATAAAGAAAAGATATTTTCCTTAGAAGATTTTCGTATATTCTGAACGCTTCACTGCAGTTGAAAGTCTCAAAGTACCCACAAAACATTTTATCATTTTATTTCGTTATACATACCTAAAGTAGTAGAAAAATATGGTTGCTTTATCACTTTTATAATACAAATGTATATCAACTTTACCACACCTTAATATGAATTATGATGATGATGATTTCTGAAGAAAAATTACTTAGATGCTAAAACTATATCTTTGGACGTTAGACCAATGCCTAGGAAAATGTATTTATTTACATGTATATATATATAATTAATATATATATAATCTATATAATTTTTTATTTCAGCTAACATGATTCAACAAAATTACAATTTACATTGGGACTGTCTCAAGCAACCACCTGTTTGCTTGTGGATAAATATTTCAACTGATATGCAAAAATAATTGGTTAAATTCACTTAAAGGGGCCTGTGTGCCTTTTTTCAGTACTAGTATAGCTAATGTTTTTTCATAAATCAGATTTGATTTTACTTGATTTGTACTCAGACTGCTCCAAATTTATTAATTAAAAAGGTTTACCAGTGTGCAGTTGAATTTAATAGAATTTACTGTAAAATTTACCAAAAAGTGTGATATGTGGTACCAGTAAGTGACTTTGAAAGAACTTCATGTCATTTGTAATCCATCCATCGATCCCCCATGCAGATCCCTTTAAATGATGTAAGGTGTCACATGAGTTCATTATACCCGTAACTGATGAAAGTCTAAACTCAAACGCTCAGTCACGAGGTGATATTGTGTGATACTGTTTGATAGCGTAGGTCATAGGGTCGTTGTGTTCATAGGTTAATGTGCTACTGGGTCATCCCAGTACATTGTACATTTGACTTACATAAACTTTGATAAAGTCAAAAGTTTTGACTGTTCAAAGTTCATATGGCAACCACGTTTGACCGGTCATTTAAACCTTACTTGGGCCACACCAATTTAATTTTTTGTTTCTCAGATTCGCCCTGTCAATTTTTGCCAAGAAAAAAAATTTTTTGGTTCTAAATCAACTGCAAAATGCAGTTGAAGAAAGTCCTTTTCTTCATAGTGGTTAAAGTTTTTCAATGTAACAAAGCAATTTTGTTTCATTAAAAGTTCAAAATCTATTGTTTTGAATAATATACCAGCCTGGTATGTTCAATTCATAAGGCTCATATCGTAACATTTCCAGCCTTCATGGGGTGCCTGTTTTTTTTTTTTTTTTCGCCCTGTCAACAACAAATTAAATTGGTGTGGCCTTGTTTTTAAACTTTTAGTAGACTCAGTTTGTGGCACAGATCCAAACGGATCAGCTTGACATGTACTTTGTTCCCCTGGGAGCCAAACTCGTAAGGCGGTAGGCGGAAAGTTTATGCGCGCGCCGCGTTCGGGCCTTGGGTAGCCCGTCCCTGACTCATGCCCTCCCCACTATCCGCTGTGCCCCAGATGCGCAAACCCTCTAGGCCGCGCTGTGTATATAGAACACAACACAGTGAATTCTGTATCACCCGAGGTACCAGCCCGACTAAGAGTCGGATCTCCTGACGGCCAAAGACCTGAGGTTATCATGACCCAGGTATGATATAAGGCTAGTCATATCATACCTGGGCCACGATAACATTAGATGCGGGTGTTCTGGACCGGTCCATACTTTACATTATGTCCTACTACCTGGGCCGCGATTACGTTCGATACGGGTGTTCCGGCCCGTGTGATAACTAGCGGTACGGCCTGGGGGTTCTTACCGCGTACGGCCCGGGCCTTCCAAATGTTCCGTGGAACGATTCGAACGCGTTTCGGCCTAACCGCGTGCACCGATTTCGAAATTCGAGTACAAAATTCGGACGTTGGAATTGATGTTGTCGCATTTTTTTGGGTTTAGGGACACCAAATTTTCGCTAATTTCGCATTGAAAGAAGCGTTTTCTTGGGTGGGTATGACATAAATAAAATACAACACGGTGTATTCCGCATCACCCTCTGTCCCAGCCCTCCCGCGGATCGGATCTCCCTCTGGCCTTCAGCCGTCGGGCGATCCGACGCGCGGTCGGGCTGGGACCTCGGGCGATACGGAATACACCGTGTTGTATTCTATATATACGGTCCGGGCTTCCATGGCTTCCATCATAAGAACAATTCGAGTGCGTTTTGCCCTAACCGCGTGCGCCACTGGGGCACAGCTGACAGTGGGGAGGGCGTGAGTCAGGGACGGGCTACCACAGGCCCAAACATGCGAGCGTAAACTCTCCCCCCGCCGCCTTATGAGTCTGGCTCCCAGGGTAGTACTTTGTACGCTGTTGGAAGTTTGTGGAACGCAAACATTCTGAGGACAATTGGACTATAGGATTTAGTTCTGCATCTCAAAGTCACACCTTCAGCATATTAACCCAGCACAAAGTCTTCACTCAACGACACTCCAACTTCCTGCCTTCAAGTCCCTTGGGAAAACAAATTTTAAAGCCAACAATGGCTAAAGCTTAAAGCTTCTGGCAATGATTTACCTGCAAACAATGGAATGTTTCTCTCAGGCTATCAGATGTTGTCGTTGCTAACAATGGGATGTGGAGACAAACAAGGCGGGGCCACAGATTATCTGTACTTCATCCCATCTTTGGGACCAGAAATCAACAGACAGATCCTGATCAAACGCGTCAAACCCTCTGTTCCATTGTGAACATTTCCTTCAAAATCAGCACGAGAAATCTTGTAAGTTATATATATTAAAGGGTTGCCTTGGTGTCTGCTTGATAGAGGCTCCTTGTTTTACCATTGAGACTGAATTTGTAACATCGGAGGCACTAAGACGTTTTGTTATGAGACTTCTTTGCTGCCAAAAATGTGACCCCAAAGTTGGGTGGCAAAACTGACATAGACAATCTGGCAGCAGCGGCCGGTGCGGCCCTTCCCGTGTAGCCTCCTGTGCAGGCCCTGCGGCGGGTGGGAAAGTACCAGAGCAAAAGCACCAGTGAGGACAAAACCAACAACGCACCACGAAGAGAAAAGCACCTAGCGACCACCTCTAGCGAGAAAAATAGACTCTAAACAAGGACAACAACAACAGGTTTTTAACGCATTATTGTAATAGCCGGCCATCCTACAACCAGCCACCGGGAGAAGGTTCCATTCCGCTCATGGAAATAACGCGTTAAAAACTCTTTCCCACCCGCGGCAGGGCCTGTACGGGAGGCTACTTCCCAGGCTGATTTTGAAGGAGGACTGTTCAAAATAGACCATGTCCAGGGTCCCATTGTGTTCGATCAATTACAACGTTTCCTGGCAAAAAAAAGCAGCACTGAGGAATCAGTGAGGATGTTAAATGGCAACACTGCATTTCTATATTCGGATTTCGGAGAATTGTCCACACACACATACACAGACAGACAGACAGACGAGTCAAATTGTATTATAAATGTTACATCACTCCTTCTGGGTTATAAGTTAAATCAGTAAAACTGAATGAAAAATTTGAGAGAGTACCTCACAACGAAAGAAAATCGTCAGGACATAATTTATGGAAGAGACCATAATGTATGGTTGCATAATTCCTGAATCAATGGACACCTTCAACGTAGTGCAGAAACAATGACAAAGGCTCATGTGGAAAGATCCTTACAAAAATTTCGCAAGGTCGAGAGGACGTCCTTAATTTGACCCAGATGTCCACAAAATTCCCAAGATGGAAAATGCTGCAGCAGATACGAACAACGACAATTTTCCGTCATTCAAATTGTTGTTTACATGGATATTGCACAATGGCCGACTCACCCTTCCAACGCACACGTCATTCAGAAAGAAAACCGTGGTTTTGGGACGATCTAGCGACTGGGAATGTTCTTGGGAATATCTACTCGTCTTACCTTCGAGTCCAGCTCAAAACTGCCCTTCTAAATACGGAATGTTCCGCGGCGATGACGACCAACCAGACAACATCGCCACACAGCGTGATGGGCGCTCAGTCTGCGGTCACTTCCGTGTCAGGTGATCAGAAAGAAATAAACACCAGGATTTTTCCACTGCAGTTCAGAACAATACCGCTAGATGTCAGTGCCACGCGGAAAAAAAGAGAGAACCGTGGAAAATACTAAAAAGAATGTTGTTTTCTGTTTTATAATGGTTTATTTCAATTCATTTTACTTGAGTACACGTCTTTCTATCTAATTATTCCCCCATTTAACTACTTAACTGGAGTAAAAGCAAGCTCTGTTGCTACTGTACTTTGAAAGTACGTCAACAGAGGGCGCTCATTTACTTCCGGGTTGTTTCGCAGTAGTTGCACGGTCAGTTTCCAGTTTCTGAGTTTGGACACAAGACAGACAACTCTAATGACAGTCTTGGACAGTAGCTGGACAGGATCAAACTAGTCCTGTAAAATTGAAAGGTCCAGAACTCTGTTTAGTGAAGATCACACCATGAAGTGTTCTTGGAGCATTGCGTTTTTCTTCACAACCTTGGTGGCAATATCTTCTTCACAAGTTGGGCAGGAAAAGTGTCAAGCTGTGCCCAAGGGACACTTGGAAATCTTCGGGTCTCATGCAGACGCCACAGAAACCATCGACGAGATGTTCACAGGTTGGACCAGATTTCTCTTATAGATATTCATGTATCATCAAGGTGCTAAGTCAGTAAATGACGAGTATGGCAGTCTCTGTACCTAGTAACTTATACAATTTAAAAGTAACTTTTATTTCATGAGATACATGTTTATTGGTAAGATTTTGTGTAACATCTGTGTCCATAATATCACCAGAGTCCATAATATCGCCACCTTGAGAAATAGTGTGCTTAAAGATATTTTTACTGCAACAGACCCTAGGTATGTACATTTGATGTGTGAAGGAGTGCATACCAAAAGTATGTTGCAGTAAAATATCTTTAAGCACACTGTTTCTCAAGGTGGCGATATTATGGACCCTGGTGATATTATGGACACAGATGTTACTATGGTCATGAGAAGAGGCACAATCTAGACATACTTAATTTTTTAAAGTGGTGATCTAGTTCCATGACCCCATAACTGTTACCACTTTCCAGAAAAACCTTACCTTCCAATATACATTGTACTAGTTAAACGTTAACGTTATTTTATATAATGTTAATCATGAGTGATCACTGTTTTTGTTTACATCATAACATTATATATGCAAATTATTTAAAGACATTATGCAACTTACTGGTAAACAAATTGATTTGTTTAGACATTAGTTTTATTGGTGAACAAATTGATTTCTGATCAGCCAATCGTCACCTTTTTTTGCCTACCACTCACTCGCGATGATGTCAATTGCTCTGACATCCTATTCAAAACACTTTTAAAAAATGTTTGTCTTTCTTGCCATCCACCACAACAGTCCCACAACCCCAGGAGTTCTTTGACAAGTTTGTCAAACCCAACAAACCCGTCCTGCTGAGGGGCGCAGCCAGGCCCTCGCGTGCGTACTCACTCTGGACGCCCGAGTTCCTCATCCGGGAGTACGGAAACCTCACCGTCCGACTGGAGGCACGACACGAGGCCAACCACAAGATTCCCGCGGGGGAGACGGGCCTGGGGCGGGACACGGTCGCTCACTTCATGCGGAACTTCGACACGATGGACGCGTACGCCATCTCACAGATCCCACGTCCAATGGAGAAGGACGTCGCTGTCCCACCATGCCTCAGGTGTGGCAGTATCGCACAGGGCATTCAGGTGGGATTTTTATACTTTAGTACTTATAATAATATATCATAACATATTGCCCAGTTTGACAAAACTTGAACAAATCTTATCTAAATCCTTGAACAATTTTTACAGGAGACTCATCTGTTCCTGACAGCAGCAGGAGGAAAGACCATGGTGCACAGGGACCCGTACAGCACCTTCCACTGTCTGTTCAATGGCACCAAGGACTGGATTCTGGTTGACCCCAGCCAGGTACTGACCATCAGTCCTCCCAGTAGTGTTTAAAGGCATCCAATGCAATTTCAGGGAACTACGTATACATGTAAATAGAGTGTCAAAACATAGGAGTGTCAGAACATAGGGGTGTCAGAATATAGGGGTGTCAGAATATAGAGGTGTCAGAACATAGGGGTGTCAGAACATAGGGGTGTGGGAACATAGGGGTGTGGGAACATAGGGGTGTGGGAACATAGGGGTGTCAGAACATAGGGGTGTTGGAATATAGAGGTGTCGGAACATAGGGTGTCGGAACATAGGGGTGTCAGAACATAGGGTGTCAGAACATAGGGGTGTCGGAACATAGGGGTGTCAGAACATAGGGGTGTCGGAATATAGAGGTGTCGGCACATAGGGTGTCGGAACATAGGGGTGTCAGAACATAGGGCGTCAGAACATAGGGGTGTCAGAACATAGGGGTGTCAGAAAATAGAGGTGTCAGAACATAGGGTGTCAGAACATAGGGGTGTCAGAACATAGGGGTGTCGGAACATAGGGTTGTCGGAACATAGGGGTGTCGGAACATAGGGGTGTCGGAACATAGGGGTGTCGGAACATAGGGGTGTCAGAATATAGGGGTGTCATAATATACATGTAGGGGTGTCAGAACATAGAGTTGTCAGAACTCAAGGCTGGGTTTGCCAGATTTTGAGGTTTGGGGTACAATGTAACTGTATAAGTGTCCATTTTTTTTCTTTCCTGCAGAGTGACCTGCTGTACTTTGCGGAGGACTCTCGGTACGAGTGGGGAGGGTACTCAGAGATCAACGTGGACAGCGTGGACCTGTTACAGTTTCCGAAGATCCGGGACGTCCGCTTTGCTCGTATCACCATGGACAAGGGAGACTGTATCTTTGTACCTGGAGGCAAGTCCAGTTTGCTTTCACCTCACTTTGTGATGATTCTCTGAGTTTTTAACCTTAGAGTCTCCCTGCTACCAATCAAAATTTTCTGCCAAAAAATTACTTCAAAAAGGAGATGGTTACAAAACTTGGAGTCATTTCTGAATCAGTGAGTGTAGATGGAGTGTGTTTTTTAATGTTCATATACTTTTAAATTGTTATTTTGAAAACTTTTGTTCCCGACCCTAGATGTTTTTGTGTCATTTTCTTCCTCGATTCTTATTTATCTGACTGTTGTCCACCTTTCGTTGCTTGTCTAATATTAATGTAATCATGTTTTGTCCTGTGTAAATATATGCTGGACCCAATTCAAAAGCAGTTTCTACTAGCTGAATGGGCAATGGGCTACCCAGCTTTAACTGTTTTATGATTAGATGAATAAATAAGAAAGACTGATTGCAGCCAGAGGCTGTTTCAACAACTCTGAGTGAGCTGCATCATCATTTTTATTTCAGTATGTCCAAGGACCAATGAAATACAATGTTTTGGCCTAACATCCGTGTGTTGTCTCGCCTTCTCTGATAGGCTATCCCCACCAGGTGAGAGTGAACGGCTACCTAAACACCGCCGTCTCCATCTGGATATCCCGTTTGAAGGAGTTCGACAACGCCGGTTGCGACCAAGAGTTTGACTTCACGCCGATGGACCAGGTGGACGTTCTGTGGCGATACAGCGGACATGGTGATCTCCCGCAAGGTCACATGGACATTCACATCCTAAGGTCAGAGGTCGCTGCACTATTCATAATTTGAGGGAGAGGTCACCTGTAACTTGGCCACTACACCCTGCAAAAAAAGGCAATGCATCCCTTAGTGGGCTCCTTTTACATAAATTGGTTTGTCTTCATTGTCTGAACTACCGGTAAAGGACACACCCTTAATACAGTAGACGAAAAGGAACTAGTAATCTTTGGTCGTTTGGATATGGTGATAAAAAATCAGCAGGAAGCTCCACAAAGGGACACATAGTACATGTATTTACACAAGGAAATTGTTATTTGAGCAACTGCACACAGGTAGCCATCCACTACTTTTCAAATTTTACTTATTTTAGGGTCCATAAGAAGCTAAGACAAGTACACTCTGGAGCTAATGTTGTCTCGCACAGATTGTCAGGGCAGGGTTTCAAGTGTCAGAAAGTTCTATATACTTGTAGTCCTCCTTTCCTGTTGAGGGTAGGATTGTACACTCTCATATAGTGCCTCTCTGACTCCTCATCATTTGAATCAGTGAGGTTCACAGTCTAGGATGTCTGGATTGTAGACTCGAGTTTGAAAGAGTGTCTCTTGTTGTGCTGTAGGTGGTGGAAAATGACAGAGGAGTAGTCATTTAATTACTAGGTCTGTAGTGTTGTTTGTACCTTTCTGTTACACATAATTACAACCTGCAATCTGCAAATTTTCTCTCATTATCTCGAAATTTAACAGCTGCTGGTTTCGTAGTCTCGAAGACCTGAGGGCATCATTTAGTCTCTCACATCAAGGAGGTTAAAAATCAAAAGTTGAATTAATTTTTTAAATTCAAAAAGCTCCTTGCTCTCAGTGAAACTATCACTTTGGAATCCTGAACTTCTGTCTTAACTGAGCCCCAAAGCATGGTAGCCCTAAAGCATTTTTTTTTTAACACCTTTATTCAGTGTACATGAAATCATACAAACAAATCATATAAAGTGTACATAATAAACAGAGATAAAGTAAGGGAAGATAAAATAACATCAGGTAATCATTCATAAATTCATAACAAAAGAAAGGTGTGTATATATATCATGTAAACAAATTACTGGGTAGCATTCATTATTGTCATGTGATGTTTTAGTTTACATTGGAAGTATTTCATGTCAGGTTTTATATTTTTAATGAAGCAGCTGTATATGACATATTTAGCTATTAGGATACATTGCAATAGAAAAGGATCTGTGTGTGAAGTTTCTGGTATACAATATATAATTAGCTTCTCAGTTAATGTTAGGTCCTGTTGTGTTTCGTTTTTCCACCATCTTGTAAAATCTTTCCAGAAATATGTGACATAATGGCAGTGTATTAACAGATGTTCAATAGTGTGTTTTTCATTACAATTGTTACACAGCCCTAAAGCATGGTATAACCAGCATTCGAAGGTGGATATGATTGTAAAATTATAATAAAAAGCTCTATTTCATTCGGGCAAGCTGTTACTTTTTGTGCCAGTTTGCCAACACAGTTACCGGTATGTAATATTAGGAAAGATACTGTAAATCACTTGGTAAAAGTTCTTTATCCAAGAAAAATGGGCACATTCGCAGACCTTTACGTTCAAGGCTGCGGCAGGTGCAGCAAAAAGAAAGTCAGCGAATTATTTTTTCACGGTGATGATAATTTTCGCCATACAGAAGTGACTGCAAAAATTGCCAAGGATAAAAGTACTGTGATAAAATTGTGATTTACAGGATGGCATGTTTGAGTCATAGGTCAATACACCCTCTAATAGCTAGGTAACTCATACATATACAGGGTGCTATATACATGTAGATGGTAACGTTACATGTACTGTATGTGCAACCCATATATATATATATATAGGTAAGTTGTAGAAGACCATTCAAAAGTCTCTGTAATTTTTTGTTGTGTCAATAAAGAATCTGTTATATGGGTCCCGCAGGACAAGGGTTAACATTGCTGTTAATGTCTGAAAGTTTCAGCAGTTGTTGTGATCATCATCCTTTATATAACATCTGTGTCCATAATATCACCAGGGTCCATAATATCGCCACCTTGAGAAACAGTGTACTTAAAGATATTTTTACTGCAACATACCCTAGGTATGTACATTTGATGTGTGAAGGAGTGCACACCAAAAGTATGTTGCAGTAAAAATATCTTTAAGCACACTGTTTCTCAAGGTGGCGATAATATGGACCCTGGTGATATTATGTACGCAGTGTTAATGTAGGTTGGAATCTCTGATTTCTTGTTATTGTTTCTTACAGGAGGCTCCTGTTACTCCTGGCTGACTCTGAGGGGAAGATTTCTGTTCAACATTTCCTGGACAACTTCATCAAGGTGAGCCAATGTTGTCCTTCATATCCCACACTCAGTCCGAAACTTTCATGTATAATATATAATGATTGTTGAAATGTCTGTTGTAGATAGATTTTTTTGTGCATGGCAGAACTTTTGTCTTGTGCTGTGTACTAAATAAACTTCCAGTAGTGCTTGAGGCCCAAAACTGTGACTTAAATTTTCCTCACAGCATAAATAATGTAGCCATTGGGATTTAAAACTGTATAATACTTGCCCAGTAGTTATGAGGATGGTACCCAGGCTAAATTGTGGATCCCAAAGACAAAAACAGTGTGGTCTATTTAGCAGTAATACTTCTGCATCACATGTTCTAATGTTTCTTTATTAATAAATAATAATTATGTACTACATGATTTTTTTCTTCCTTACAGGGAAGACATGAAATGGGAGATGAGTTTGAAGAAGACCACAGGATGTCACAGGAAGAGATAAAGACCATGGATAAACTCTACAGTAACATGAAGATTGAGGTCAGTAGAGTGGTCTTAAACTAACAGGACTCTGTGCTGTCAAAAGAATTTTTTTTATTTCTGTAAATGTCCATATACATTTTTCATTTTTATTCATTTATACAGGGTTAGCATATCGCCACGCATTTGGCGCTTTTCAAAACTCCCTGTGACATACATAACATTAAGTACAATCAAAAGGTAGTCATGATAATAGAAACGATTTTCACAGTTTTCCTGATAGTATTACATGTATCTCTAAACAATTGCAAAGACAACAAGCAAGTCATTTTAAAGACATTTTAGGCTCTACCAGTTAATCCCAATATATATTAGGATTAACCCACACTGGTGGATATAGTTACAGCTAAGGCCACACCAATTTAATTTCTTGGTTAACGGATTTTTCCAGAAAAATAATGGAGCGGGCGGGCGAAAAAATAAAAAATAAAAACAGGCCTACTGTAGGTATCCTATTATGGCCCCAAATGGTACGATAGGAGCCATGAAGTCAACACACCAGGCTGGTTCAAAATTTAAACAATGAATTTTGAACTTTTAATGATACCATTGCATTGAAAGATGGAATACCTGTAACAAGTAGGATGAAAAGGACTGTTTTCAACTGTTCAGGACAAAATATGAGCATTTTGCAGTTGATTCTGAATTTTTATTTTTATTTGCAAATCAGAAAAAAATGAAGAGGCAAATCCGTTAACCAAGAAATTAAATTGGTGTGGCCTAATGAGCTTTGTATTCACATTTGAGATGGCATCCTTGGTGCAGTGCCACACTGTGTGGTTAAGGAGTAAAATACTTTAGGTAAAGGTAGTTCCATAGTGTTTTTGAGGACATATAGGAGCAGTGGGTTGTTGATCCACTGTGTTGAGGGCACTGTATTCCAAGGTGGAGCCCATCCCTCTCCTTCTGCCACTTTTTAGTAGTTTTACCTCCCCAACCAAAGTCAAAGACCCATTTTACACCTGAGTGGAGTGAGGAAAGTTGTGTTAAAGGACATATAATTTGATGTAATTTCAGTTTTGGTGCCATTCAACCCCAAATCCTACCAGCCTCCAGGTGGAATAGGCAGTCATCAAATGTGAACATGGATTTGGGTCAAATATCAACCTTATGTGTGCGGGACTGGTAGAAACAAATGAGTCACCTTTTGCAAATGGGATTTTGGGTTAAAAGACACCAAAAACTGAAATTACTGTATTTGTCCTTTAAGTGCCTATGCCAAGGACACAACGTCTAGTGAGGAATGCAAGGAGTGACCACTCATTCTCTATTTGCCTGCCCAGCCACAATTGGTCATTCGATGCCATAGGCAAGAAGAGAGTACTTGGAAAGCTAGGAAGTTACCAAAACTTCCATCAGGTGAGAGTTTAGGTGTATTGAGCACCTTATTTTCCTGTCTTTTCCGTGCATCATAACAGTTTGCCAAGAAGGTGGACCCAGAAGGACGAGGTTACATCACCACAGACGAGGTAAAAGCCCTGACAAGAGAAGAGATGAAGGACATCATGTTGATTATCGACCCCACAGACGTGTCCGACACTTCATCCTTCGAGTACAGCCACATCCAGGTAGAGGCTATCAGGTAGGACACGGCTCGAAATTCATTTTTGGGAATAGGTGCACTGGTGCACCCAACCTAAAAAATTGGGTGCACAAAATTTTCAGTGGGTGCACCATATAAGATAGAATAAGTAGAATGTCAGTGTAACTAAGGCCACACCAATTTAATTTGTTGGTTCTCGGATTCGCCTCTTCGTTTTTTTCTGATTTGCAAAAAAAAAAATTGATTCTGGTCCTGAATCAACTGAAAAATGCTCATATTTTGCCCCCAACAGTTGAGGAAAGTCCTTTTCTTCCTAGTTGTTACAGTTTTCCCATCTGTCATTGCAGTGGTTTGATTAAAAGTTCAAAATTCAATGTTTAAATTTTAACCCAGCCTTTTGTGTTGACTTAATGGCTCATTTTGTAGCATTTAAGCCTATAATAGGATGCCTAGACCTGTTTTTATTTTTTTTCGCCCTGTCGCTTCATATATTTTCTGAAAAAATCAGAGAACCAACAAATTAAATTGGTGTGGCCTAAGTAGAATGTCAGTGAAAACTAATGTTGTTTTGTTTCTAAAGAAAAGTACTACATGAATGATTTTACTATTTTTCTGACACTTAGATGTTCAGAATATCCTGAATACTAGTACTACTCTACATTTAACATCTTGACATACGTAAATCTGAAAAAAAATGGGTGCACAGCTCCAGATTTGGGTCACTAAGTTGCACATGCACCCAGTATTTCGAGCCCTGTAGGACCCTCTCCAACAGGACGGAAGATCTAGAAAAAGTCTTCAAACTGAGCATCTAGTTGCCTACATGTGTATGTATAAAAAGAATAAGACTAGCACACAAAGTAGATATAATAGTATGGAAAAAAGAATGATTGTAAGAGGCAGAAAGTTTAAGATTGTTATTAATAAATGCAGCCATAAAACACAGTGGATAATGATTCTTGGGTTTTGTGTAAGAAATGATCATATACTACTATAAGAAAAATCCTGATGTTTAAAGCTATTAAGGTCTCATTCATGTATTACTCCGAGTGTACCCCCTAAAAGAGTACCAAGTCAAAAACTAAACGGCTGTATGAACGAGTGTTTTTATTGGTGAGAATTTTCCCTTTAGCCATCCCAACTGATGTAAAACGTCAAAGCGGTGAAAGCTTGTTTGTAACTGATGAAATTAGGACGTAATTGTCGGCAGCCGCGCGCTAGGTCGGACGTGCACAGTCCATTGTTGTGAGTTGTGCGGTCGTAGGTTTGCAGCGCGGGAGGGCCTCTTGCGGACAGCTGCTAAGTGCAGTTTGTGATTCCCATAAAACAGGATTGTGTGTATAGAAGTCGTTGGCAATTTTTTTATGAGACGTAGAGTAAGTGTGCTCAACATAGCATGAAAGATATCAATTGATTTAATGTAGGATCATAGGGAACACGGTCTCGTAAGTCACTCATTAATGCATGGTTTCTAATGTATGGAAAAAACTCATGAATGAGACCTTAATGCATTATGTAGTAATGTAGTATTATGACAATGCAAAAGTCATTTTTCTTGTCATTTCTTTACGATTTAAGTTGAATCAACCCTACTCTGTGTTACAAATAAGTGCCATTCAGGAAGTGGAGGTACCAAAATAGGACTTGATAACTAACTTCTTATCCATTCCTGTAGGACACTTCTACAGAATCTGATGAGTAAGAATGGTGGGCAGCTGTCTTCAGACGTGTTTGTGCAGGAGTATGTGGAACGTCTGGGTGGAACTGCACAGGTGGCAGAGGAGGTAAGCAAACAACATTATTTCAACCAAAACAAGAGTTCAGAGATCTCAGACCTCCATGAAATATTAAGATCTTGTGTGATGTTGACTGTGTCCTCTCCTCTTATTCACCATGGTGTCTACAAGTAATTCTTTATTGTGCAAGTAAAACAACACGTACCAGCTGTCAAGGAGGTCATGTAATGAAAAACACAAGTGAAAATAGCGAGAGTGCCTCTGTCTTGTCATTGTACAGGTTATGGTGGTGGACATTCTCTCTTATATATTGTCTATCTTCCATGGTTTTAACCTTCCATGGTCATTTCAATCATGTTCCAAGGCCATTTCTCAATGTCTGTTCTATGGAGGACTGGCCACAGCCATTGTCCTAAAACAGCTTTCCATTGTATGACAAGATAAATCTGCTTTAGAAGTTATGAAATAAACATATTTCATTATGTACTGATTTGTTTATTTGCATTTATGATCTGTTATGAGTTCACTTTGTTTACCATTATTGTATATAGTACCTTTATTTGTGTTCATATTTTGTTTGGATTCTGTTATCTGTACCTTTGATTCTCTTTTGTTTATGTATTATTTATATTTTTTATTATTTGTATACCTTAGACTTGATGTTAGCCATTCTTTATTACTATTGTTGTAGTACTCTCCAGTACATTGTACTTTGTACATCTGTGCATTTATCCTCCCGGGGAATGAATATGCAATAAAGTTTCTAAAGTTTCTACTTATTTATACTCAAACGGTGTTGTATAAGCCCACACGGGCTGGGCGCGGAAAAGCGCACGACACGAAAATAAAGTTTTATTCATTCATATTTCTGTTCTCTCCCACCCAGATTGTGGCCAAGCTGGTCCCTAACAAGGACGCGACCTTGACAGCTGCCATGGTACAGGAGAACATGGCCGCCGCCTTACAGCCGTTTGACTCAGCCAGAGCTCACGACCCCACCCTGGAGCGACTCATGTACAAGCATCTGGAGATGCATGATGAACTTTAACCTTACGTTATGTCATAAAAAGTTGCCATCATGTATGTCATCAGAAGTTGCCTTCATGTGATGTCATCAGAAATTGCCCTCATGTGATGTCATCAGAAGTTGCCCTCATGTGATGTCATCAGAAGTTGCTCTCATGTGATGTCATCAGTTGTTCTCATGTGATGTCATCAAAAGTTCTCATGATGTCATCAGAGGTTACCCTCATATGATGTCATCAAAAGTTGTCTTGAAGTTCATGGATGTCATCAAAACTTGTCCTTTTGTGATGTCATCAAAAGTTGTCCTCATATGATGTCATCAAAAGTTATCATCATGAAAACGTCATCAGAAGTTGCAATCAGAAACATTGCCATGATCAATGAAAAAGCAATATTTGAGAATTCCAAACAGAAAGCTGCTAATTTAAACTATTGTTGATTATAATGGACTATATAAGTTTAGATCCCTTAGTTGTGTGTTATGGTGATGTAGCAAAGTGGATAATAATGGAAAAAATGGAGACATACCATATTTTTCAACTTAAGATTATATTATATAATTTATATTCATATTATAAATCTTTGACCGTGTTGAAAGTATGCTAGTGATGTTTGTACCTGCTGCTTTGTATACCTCTTCCTTTTTCTGTGTAAGTTGTCAGATTTTTTTTTTAGGATTTATATTTCATTTCTCATCTAAGCTGTTGCTGGATATAACAAACACTTTGTGTATTTTTTCTATGCAGTAGTATTGTGAAGAATATTACTTGGGTTTTTGTCTTTGAGAAAAAGGTTGTTTGGGAAGGAAGGCACATATAATGTTATATCTTAAATTGAATTTTATCAATGATGATTAGGAATTGGGTGTCTAACTGTCTAACTATGATAAATTATTTTTGTGTTCGAATTTCTAATGATATAATTGTAGCTTGTGGACCAATGTATGAGCACTTGTTACCCTTTGCGGTACATTGAATTTGTATATTTGCTACAATATCCATGGGATGGATGAATAACTTTTCAATAAAGAAGGTATCTGGTTTTCTTCAGTATTGTGTTTTTTTTTAGTTTTGTATTGAAAATTTGACTTGTGATGAATGTACGTCCACGAATGGGAGGCCAGTTTTACTTTAACTGGAGTTTCACCAACATGTCTGCTGACAAAACTGACTTTTTCACCACATTTACATTATGTGCTGAGTCCACACAATTCAGCCTATGGCTGCTATGTGTTTTGATCAATGAACTTTTCATTCAGCTGAGAAGCTATTTTTTTCATCTAACATAGTACATGTCAGCAGTGCTACTTGACCCCCACCCCGTCTAGATAGGGTTAAAACAGGCCAGACTGTATGTACGAATCTCAACGTTATCAGTTTTTGGCGAGATGTGGATGAAGAAAAGGTTGTACCTAGCCACTGCAAATCGATCAATCCCTAAACTCTGAACCCTAAGCTTCTTTTGACACTACTGCGGCCACCATCCTAGTTAGTTGATGTCCGCTCCCACAGTGCCTGGTTGGTTGTAGCGACTGTGGGAACGGACGTAAACTTACCAGGATGGTACCCAGGCTAGCTTTGGGAATGCCCATCATCACAATTAGAGGTTCAACCAATGAGAAAATGGCAATTAGCTGTTGGACCAATGAGAGAGCGGCTGCATGTCAGTCAAATATTTGCATTCCATTGTTTTGACGGAGGTGGGCGGGGCTTTAGGATCGGTCTTTTCCGCAGCCAGCTAGTGCTGAAATGCCATCCACTGGCGGGATGTGTCGGATTTGCGAGCGAACATTTGTACATTTTGCAAGCACTCCTACACATGATCCTTGAAAAACCCCACCACGACTACACTATGTAGTCAAACTGGATTCTAGATTTCACAAACTTGGATATTTGTAAAGATACAGATGTCGACTAGCCTGACTAAATCGCGCTCCTAGCGGCCTGTGCCCGCACGACAGTTGCCCAAGCTAGTGAAGCGATGGCTTGTGCAAAGAAAGGCGAAGATTTGGACCAATTACCCACTCTTCCCTTCAAACCAAGGAGGTTATAGTGTATATTATAACCTCTATGTTAAAAAAAACGATGAAGTCTTGACACACATTCGTTAATTCGATCTTTTCCCTCAAACTCTCCATGTAGCCAACAGAAATTTAGGAACTTTTTGTACTATTGTAAGATTGAAGAGATATTGTCTGTATCCCCCTGGGGCCAGGATTACAGAAAGGGGAGGTATTACTACGTACGATGATGTTATCTAAAAATGCTTGTCATGAATGCTATCGAAGATAGCCTTTAATGTAAAGTAACTACAGCTTTGGGGCGAACTTTTTCAATAATTTAGCTCCAAGGATCTTAAAGATGATATTGGAGTTTTCTCGGTTACTTCTTTTGTGCTTAAGAATCATAGACTAGCCCTAAACATGAACAGGTGTCCACGTGTGAGCCACTCGCTGTTAATTAATAATAAACCGGTCAGACGACTTTTCCTGAAGTGAAGACACTGCAGAGGACACAGCACTACTGGGTCAACATGGCGGAAAAGGTCCGAAAGAAGAGTCTGACACAAAGTATAGCCGGCTCGATCAGGGAAAGCCTGGCGGGGTCCAGGAGAGCTAGTCTGTCCGGGTCTGTCCGAGGACTGAGTGTAGCCGGATCGGTCACTGAAGAAACCCCAGCGGTGGACGCAAAAGCAGAGGAGGCAAACGCGGGAACTGCGGAGGGAAACACAACAACACAAGCCGAACTAGACACACCTGCAACAGACGCAGCATCTCAAGATGGGAGTAAACTCCGTAGGAAAAGTTTGACTCAAAGCATAGCAGGGTCTATCAGAGAAAGTCTATCCGGGTCCAGAAGAGGAAGCAAGGCAGGGTCCATCAAGGAAGAACCAGAATTGGCCACAGAGGCTACAGAGGAAAACACGGTCACAGCAGACGTACATACAAACACAGAAGAGGCGAACACAGAGCGAAGGAAAAGTTTGTCCCAGAGCATAGCAGGGTCTGTGAAGGGGAGTACAGCAGGCTCCAGAAGAGGGAGCAAAGCAGGATCGATCAAAGAAACACCAGAAGCGGGGACAAACGGAGAAACAGCGTCCACCGGCCGAAGGAAGAGTCTGACCCAAAGCATAATAGGCTCAATCAAAAGCTTAGCTGGGTCGAAAAGAGGTAGTAGAGCTGGATCACTCAAGGATATACCAGAAGAGGTGCCGCCGGAACCAGAGGAGCCTCCGCCGGTCATATTCGGTGGAAGAAACGTGCGTGTCAAGGACAAGTTTCGCTGTGTCTGCGGTCTTGCCGTGTCTAAGGACTCTGAGATATACATCGCAGACTGCTACAACGAGAGAATCGTCATCTACACTCCAGAGGGAAAGTTCGTCCGCGAGTTTCCAACCGTCGTGAAAGGTTTACTCAAACCCAAGCCGTTCCAACCGCAAGACGTAGCCATAGACAAGTACGAGAACGTCTGGGTTGTCGGTTCGCTGGCCATCCCGAAGAAACGTGGAGCAACAGATTTTGTCGTCCGGTTCAGCAAAGAGGGTGCCTTCGTCAGCCAGTTTGAGATACCCCATACGGGCACGGAATCGTTCCACGGCATCGCAGTGAGGCCCAACAACCTCTACAACCGGGAGAAAATCCGCACGGAGGAAGACGCCGACCTTCCGCCCAAACCTGACCTGGAGATAGTGGTGACAGAGCAGCGCGTCAGGCCGTGGGAGGGGAAGTGGTACGTTGAAAGCTGTGCGAAAGTCTTTCTCGCAGACGGTACGATGTACAAAACTGTCGCGGGGCGGACCAGGAAGGCGCGATACGCCGCGATCAACAGCAAGGGAGACATCCTCGTCACCGACGCCTGGACGCACAGGGTCTACACCATCATCGAAGAAGCAAAGGATAAAAGATTCGGGAGGCGAGGAACCGCGAACGGATTTTTGGACGCGCCGCACGGCATTTGCACCGACAGCGAAGACAACGTCATCGTGGTGGACAGGGGGAACAAGCGGGTGGAACTGTTCGACAGAGACGGGAACTTCATCCGGCACATCGCCGAGGATATGGCGGACCCGTGGGCTGTGGCGGTGGGACCGGACTTTGTGGTGGTCACTAATGTCGGTAAATGTGGCGTGGACGATGTGACGGTTATACAGTACACGGCACCGCCTGCGCCGCCGCCGCCTACCAAGGGCCAAGTCAGGTTTGCCGAGTCTGAATCTAGCGACTAGAGCCCCCTAATGAGAATTAAACTGTTCTCCGAGTCAAGAAAATTGACTCACCGGAATTTTCGACCGAATCACTCGGTCTTCGTCAGTTTTCTGACCCGAGTGCTACAGAGATGTGACTTTTCCCCTCATGTGAGTTCACACTGGGTCAAAGTTCGTCGGAAGTCGGTACCGCCCCCCGTCCCGGTTGTGAGACCCAGTGCTGACGTCACGCGTGGGAAAAGAGCACGCGTCTACAGCACTCGGGTCAGAAAGCTGGTGAAGACAGAGTGATTTAGTCGAAGATTCCGGTGTCGAAAATTTCAATTTTCTTGAGTTGGAGAACAGTCCAATTCGCAATATGTATTTTACCAACACAGATGAACTTTCATGCTATAGACTAAGCCCATGTCACACATTCACGACCTTCCCTGAACACCAGTCGACCAGGTTCGGTTGACGTTCGGGAGTAGTCTGACCAGGTTTAGGCTACGACTAACTTTGTTTACGAATCGAATTTGAGTCAAATTTGAGTCAGAGTTGACCACCGAATATGCTCCGAACACTGCTGACTTATTATATTCCCAATGGTTGACTGGTGTTCTGCTGACTTACAACCGAATACCAGACAACCATGTTTGAACCTCCTGACAAACTCAAGAATGTTTTAAAGCCGAATACGCCGACCACCAGCCAACTTAACGCCGACATACTCCTAACCACGCATGGTCGGGGGGCGTTCGGCTAGTGTTCGGGAGGCCAAAATACTTGAATGCGTGACGGGAGCTTAATAAGGAGTTTATTTACAATCAGAGACGTCTTCAGTATCATTCGTCAGGCAAGAGGGATGGTTGGGGTGTAAGTGTGATGAATAATAGACTACACTAAAAGAAAGGACACCAATTAAGTACGTGTAATGTTGAGGACACACCGGATAACATGTAATAAGTATCATATTAAGATGGCAGGCATGTGTGCTTCGTAATACAGATTTTTGTTAACGTAACAGTCATAAAATCAACACTATTTACATGTACATGTAGACATCTAGATAACTCGCCCAAATGTACATTGCCGTATTACATGTCGTGAAGAAGATCTTTGCTAAGGCAGGTTCAGAATTTGGAGTAGTATTGAAAATTATATTGAAAGTTAAGTTTGAGTTGTACATAAGTACAAGAAACGCCTTGACCTAGCTTTAAGATTTTTTTTTACAAATCTTTATTCAACAAAACAAAAGAGCGTACAAAAAGACAAACGATATAACATAAGAGTACACACACACTGAATTACATAAAAACATTCTACCCAGTCGATATATTTGCTAAATCCCCCCATTTTTTGTAGTGACTGATCATATTGTTTTGTTTACGTGCGATGCTTTCTTCTGTGGCTTTAAAATTATTTACAAAGGATTCAAAACTATACAATGAAATAGTTGCGGAATGACGATTCTTGAAAATATACACCTTTCCCAGTAATATTATAAGATTGCATATAATTGGTACTGCTTCATGATGATCACCCAATAGAATGTTCAACGGATTTTCTATATTAAGATACATGTAAAGTCCTGTTTTTTTGTTAAACCATTTCTGAACACTCAGCCAAAATTTAAACACCTTTCTGCAATCACAAAAAAGGTGTTTTGTTGTTTCTTCTTCTTCTGCACACAAGGCACACCAGGGTGTAGG
>NW_017802669.1:287486-289791 GCF_001625305.1 Branchiostoma belcheri | reverse complement strand
CAAATCATGACCTCATTTGCATAATTTATGAGAAAGTGCTATAATAGCCTTTTTGTGAAGATAAGGTTGTCATCGGGTGGAAAATATGATCAACTGATATAATCCATGCTAATGAGGCTCTTATTTTCAAAATCAATGATTAAAATTGTATGATTCTTCAACCGCAAGGGTTAACATCATTTGGCGAAGGTATGAGATCGTGGAACTCTTGTTGGTACTGCTTCATGATGATCACCCAATAGAATGTTCAACGGATTTTCTATATTAAGATAAAGTCCAGTTTTTTGTTAAACCATTTCTGAACAGTCAGCCAAAATTTAAACACCTTTCTGCAATCACAAAAAAGGTGTTTTGTTGTTTCTTCTTCTTCTGCACACAAGGCACACAGTGGAGATTCTTTTAGTTTCCAAATGTATAATAGTCTATTTATTGCTAAAAATTTATGTATTAATTTGAATTGAAACATTCTGGTAGGGGGGTCGATTGTTATTCTATAAATGAGGAGAAAAACTTCCTTCCACGGAATTATGTCGTTCAGTTCGTCTTCCCAGTAAGCCATAATGCTCCTTGGGTGATCATTTACATTGTTGTTTTCTAAAAAGAAATTGTACACTTTTTTATTAATCTTAAGTCCTCTCATCCATTCATAATTGCGTAACAGAGGTCTGCATACATTACTAACATTTCTCACATTATAACATTTCAATTTACTAACAGATTGGGAGACTGTTGATGTTAGTCCATTGTAAACAAATTCCGGAATACATGTAGACAGATTAAATTTCAATCTTAATTCTCTATAAGACAATATTTTCCCATCTGCATCTAAAATATCATGTACAAACAGAATTCCCTGGTCCAGCATCTCCTTCCATAAGAATGGTTCATCATCAATCTTAAAATGCCAATTATACCATAGAACATGGGATTGGGAACCATTCTCAGGAGGGTTGAACTGGAATGATAACCACGTGTACAATACATCTAGGAAAAATACACTTACACCTGGGAGCTCTCGCTTCAAAAAACTTTCAATTTGTCATTTCCGATTTTTAAAAATGGAAACAGACCCTTTCTAAATACAATATGTGTGTTTGATAACAGTCTTGAACAAAACCAGAGTGTATTATGATACAGCTTAGGAACCCATGATGCTTTTAAGGAAGCATCAAAGGCGCACAGATTGATAAGCTGTAACCCACCACATTTATATGAACTATACAATACCCTTCTCTTTACCCTTTCCGGACCATTATTCCAAATGAATTTGAATATTTTCTTTTCATACTGTTGAAAAAAGTTGTGATCCGGGTGCAAAAAGCGAGACAACCAATGAATTGATAACTGTAATTTTGCCATACAATGAGAGTGATCTTTTTCTCCACGGGAGTAATGTGGAGTCTAGTTTCTTAAGGCATTTACTGCAATTGATGGACGTGATTTCATCCATGTTGACCGCGGGACATGCGTCCCTAACAGATCAAAGGGACCATCGGTCCATTCTACGCTGTACTGACTAGGTATCTCAAAGTCTGTACCTTTAAGAGAACCCACTCTAATTACCTTACACTTATCGTAGTTAGGTGTAAGACCGGAGAGTTTGCTAAAATTGTTACCTCCGGGGAAGGAGATATCCTTCCGCGAGGAGGTTTTACTATGGTTCGAAACATTTCTGTCAGCAGCTGTTTCTCGCGATCGGCTGGACGGATTTGTCTGTGGTTCGGTATACGTATTGCTATTGGGCTGCAGATGATGCAGAACGTTTTTGTTTAATTGCATATGTGTTTATGGGCGTCGAAATAAAAGGTTTTTAAGTGCTCCGGACACCCCCGCCATGCTGAAAATGGTAATTACCATGTTGTTAAGGAATGGGGCGGTTGCAGTATATAGTAGAGGGGATTCATTCCTCAAGCTACCGACATCTTGCACACGCAGTCGTCCCTCAGTAAGACATCTGGAGCCGCATAGTTCCCGTTTAGAACTTTTATTCAGCCTGTCACACGACCGGTTTCGCCTGTGTGGCTTCTTCAAGTGTACAGAGGCTAATGACACAAGTGCATGAAGTTCTCACTTATATACCTTTCCAGTGCATAGTGCCCTCAGGTCAGTTACATGGCGTTCAGAATGCCTTGACCTGTTACATAGTTCGTTTTGACCTTGGTTGACCTACTACATGACGTCATCTATTGTTCTAGAACAATTAAACATGTCATAAAGGTCTTGTTTACCATGTTACACAAAACGAAAAATAAAGAGAAATCCATCTTCTTCGAAGTGTAGTCTTCTCCCCTGGCTGTTTTTCCCG
>NW_017802669.1:283519-285105 GCF_001625305.1 Branchiostoma belcheri | reverse complement strand
AAAATATTAATAACCCTAAGAGCATATATCATTACAAGGATTGGTTTCTTAATGTTCACACTGTACTTGTTAAATAAAGAAACTCGATTACTAAAATTTGTAATGTGCTAACCCTGTTCAAAACGGGCTTTAGAGACCCGCTCCCTGTAAAATCAGCCCAAGGCCCTTCCAGTAACCATTTTCCGTCAGAAAATTGGTAATTTTGCTCCATGATTGTCAATATACATTGGGATAGTGCAGTTTCAACTCAGTATGGAGATAAATGACTATAATATTGGCTTTGAAAAATCGGGTTTCCCAGCCCTAAAAACTGCACTAGATGCCTTTAAGATCCTACTTGTAAATATACTAATAAAAGATTGCATTAGCATCTTATAGTAATTAGTTAGTATTTATAGTAATCAAAATGACATGTGAAACATAAAGGCATTGTCACCTGTTCGAATGTCTTTAATGGAGCATCATTTACTCTGATAACAAAATCATTGCGGTCAATGTCGTCCCCACAGCCGCTGTCACGGAGAATGCCGCTATTGCCGACTACTGCGCATGTCCGGTAATGTCCCACTGGTGTTGTCGTGACAACAGACGTTCTATTTTTCTTACAGTGGTTATAGTCGATGATGGCGAAATTTTCTGATGGGTTGAAATAGCGACTTGTCTGATTGCTGAAACAAAACAAAAAATAAAATATTTAACTTGTCTACATATATGACTGATACATTTGACGCTATATGGCACAAACAATGCTATTCTTTCCTATCCCGTCTGTACAACTCCTCAAACAACATTATCCAATCTGTTCTCAAATCCGATGTAATATTCCGCAACAGATTCTTCCGCAATATCTGGGACCGTCTGTACGTATAGACATGTTTTTACTATTGTTATTATGTGTATTTTTATCTGTATGTTTTATATGGGTGAGTTATGCCTGAAATAAAGAATAAAAATACAGAAAGAATATTGTCAGCACTATTATTTGAACCATTGCCTTCTCCAGAAAGGCTATATTATCGGTAGCATGGATTGGTAGGACTTGAATTTTTGAACACCTCAATCCTTGGTTGATAACTCTGGTCCGTGAAGGCATGGCTATTTCTTGTTCTTTCTGGGCTGGTGTTAGGTACTTAGTAGTTGGGACATCCACCAGTTTATTAGTCATTTTGTACATCATGCAAAGTCTGGTCATTTTCGTCTGTCTTCCAGTGACACCCACTGTAGGTTTCTTTTTTAATTCACTTCATTGACACTAGCACCCCTTTCATATTTGTTTATGCAGAATCTTGCAGCTTCATTTTTGTACCATTTCCAGATTGTATTTGTCTTTCTTTGTATATGGATCCCTCTTAATAAATAATAGTGTTTTGCAAAAATGTTTTGAATATATACTTATCTACACAAGAAATCAGTCACTCAAGCAACTGGATAAATGTTGAGATACACTTACCTAATACGAAATGCTGATGTAATGTTGTACCAGTCGAGGAATGAACCCCTAGTGCCAAAGTCTGTAACTTCTCTCTTAATCAGAGGTTTTGTACTGATGCTGACGCAAAAACAATAAGAAGTTGTTTATTGTAAAT
>NW_017802669.1:280398-283050 GCF_001625305.1 Branchiostoma belcheri | reverse complement strand
AGTGTTACTACCGCCGGCCAGATAACCAGGATATCTGCTTACAGTACCTCTGCTACCAGACAACTGCCTAAACCTACGGTCTATTCCACAGGATTGTAAAAGTAGGGATGTTTCGAAAATAACCATTTACTCCAATATCAAAACAGCTACGGTAAAATAAAAAGACGTGCATCATCCCGGACATAATGCAACACCACATGCGAAATTACACAGATATGCGACGTACGGCAGAATGCGTTTTGGCTGCGAACATCTTCCAAAAAACTTGGCATCTCTTAACCATGGGCAAAAACATCTGGAACCACTTATAAAAACCACCCCGTATCTGCATGAACTTTTACCTCCCCCCCCGCTATTCCAAACAACGCGTTTTTCTGGACCGTTCCAATTCGCCTCGTAATTGTAGGGGTGCGTCTGCGATATTACATTGACCGCGAAAGCAGCAACGGCAAAAATACACATTCGTGCATCAACACTGGCATGCCCGCAGACGGCGTATAAAATTGCGTGCCGATTACACGAAGAGAACCCAGTGTTTTGACTGCGAACATGAAAAATCAGCCGATTACAACACTCCGTCCGGAGGTCCTGACCTCCTTCACGGAGTAACAACATTACACAGTCAAATACATAATAAATTGCAGCAATATGTAGAAATAAGCAATAAATATAACAATATGATATGTTAAGCATTAAACAATTTTACCTAATAATAGGTGGGAATACATCATGTTGATATAGGAACTTAGTAGGGTCTAGAGGCAATGCAAGAACTGCACCCACAAGAAGTGGTCCAAGTACATGACAGGTCAAGACTGTAATGTGTGTTAAATCTGTTGTAGGTGGCCTTTATTTATTTATCTATTCTTTCATTTATTGCAATTCTCCACATACACATGTGCATGGAAGACATAGTAGGACAGGTGCACCTTTTCAAGGCCATCATGCTGACAAATAGACGATTGGTCTAGCCTAACAAACTACTGCTCTGTTTATTGTTACTCAAACACAAGGAGGTAAACATAAAAATACTTACTTCGTAAGGTTGTATTTTTGCAGCAGGAAGAAAGATAAAATCAAAACTACAGCAAATAAGACTGGAGGAGTGGGGATAAGAGATTTCTTCATAACCTTATCCATGTTGAAGTAGGCCAAAGGTCATAATTGTGGCCGGACGGGTTGGAGACAGATTGACCTCCTCCCTGCCGCCTAATAACCCGGCAAACAATGCAACTTTGGCGACTAACTGCTACCTTAGGGTGCAGGTTAACCTTCTCACACTGACACTCCCTAATTAGTCAACCTGTGACCCAGTTACGCACAGACACTCACCAGAGGTTATTGGCGCATCCAAGGACACCCCCTGGAAACAAAGACACTCACCAGAGGCTATTGACCTGTAAAAGGACATCTCCGGCTTCCTGGAAACCGGCATCCCTTTGACGAAAACAAAGCGGTACAAAACGAGTCCAATCCCTTATTTCACTTACTTGTTAAATAAACAAGCAGACCTAGGTTGAAAACTCCCAGTACCGGACCAATATTGTTTTCAATCACTTACGGATACTTCTGATCTATATCTAATTTATAACTGTGTACAGCTACTATTTGTTTAATTTGTTTGTACCTAGTCTGTCAATGTCCTTTGTTTGTTTAGCTCACCTTATTGTTTAATTGTTTTTAAACCTGTGTACGCAATTCAGCGGTTTAAACGCTGTCATGTACAAGGATTGTTGTCAATAAACTATTATTATATTATATTATATTATATTATATTATATTATATTATATTATATTATATTATATTATATTATATTATATTATATTATATTATATTATATTATATTATATTATATTATATTATATTATATTATATTATATTATATTATATAAACACAGACACTCACCACAGCTCATTGACCCGAAAAAGGACATCCCCTGTATAATGTCCTTGGGCCGAGGCTTTTCATTTTTACACAAACAACCTTGCCACCTGAAATCTGACAAACATGTAACGAGCTTTTTGTCACCGATATTTTAGACCCTTAAATGATGAAATATAAAAATTCGCATTCCTTATGAAAATGACAAGCAATGTATCATTATCGTACATATGTGACTGTCTCAAGAAGCGAGAAGTTGAACCTGTAAATAGTAGCTCACATTATTATGTATAGTTATTATAGTGTTATTGTTGTATTCTTTTTCCTGTGTATTCATGATCTGTGCTTACAATTACATGTAGCTTGTTAGAGCACAAACGTACAATAAAGGTCTTTTATTACCTCCGGGTAGGGATGTATCCCGTGCGCGGAGGTTTTGTGGGCGAAGATGCCTTTTACGTTCGCAGCCATTTGTCGCGTTTGGGTGGACGGATATGTCTGGGACTTGGTATACGTTTTGCTTTTGGGCTGTAGATGGTGCACGTTGTTTTGGTTTTTTAGTATGTGTGTTTTAGTGCGTAAAAATGATGCGTTGTGACAGCGCATGGACACCCCTTGTGTGTGAAAGTGGTTTTGTCTTTTGATTTTCGGCGTGTATAAAGTGTCGTAGGTGTCGTCCACATCTGGTGAGAGGGGGTGTCAGGTATCGAGGAAAGAAATATTATCGCAGTTGTATGTCGCGTTGGGTAGACGGGACTCGGTGTATCTT
>NW_017802669.1:262309-280309 GCF_001625305.1 Branchiostoma belcheri | reverse complement strand
ATTTCGTGTCTCGGACACCCCTTAGAGTGTGAAAATGGTCGCGCGGTCCTGGGAGCTCACGGGGCGGTGGCAGCAACTTCCGGGTGGGCCAGTGGGTCAGGGGTCAACGCCCTCTTGCGCAATCTTGGATGTTTTCGGCGTATATTACGACTTCTTAATACAAATACCGTGGTATACTGTCTCAGACGTTCTCGACATGCATTTTTACCGTGGGTACATGATATGGGCTGCAGATGAAAATGTTGACCTGTATTAACACAACCAGGAACGCTAAATCTAACACATAAAATTCAACACCATCAACTACACATAACAAACAACATGGAAAAATATACATTGTACAATAAAAAGCCCGGAGGTATAAAATCTCAGATTGTACTTGTTTAAGTCTGAAGTTAAAGCGTTAAATGTGACTGGTGTGGGTTCTAAAGTAAAGTTAGTATCATCTGCATATTGGGCCAATTTGGATTCTATATCATTTGTAATGAGTCCCTTTATGTCAGAGTTACTTCTGATTTTGACAGCTAAGAGTTCAACTGCAACAATAAACAAGTAAGGAGATAGGGGGCATCCCTGTCGCACCCCTCTCTGGGGCATAAACGGTTTAGATAAATTTCCATAATTGATGATTCTACTAGATATATTACTATAAAGTACTTGTACCCATTTGAGAAAAGAATCTCCAAAGTTAAAGAATTCTAATGATTTTAAGACAAAATCCCATCTGATCCTATCGAACGCCTTTTCATAGTCCGTCACAAAAATTATTCCTGGTAAGTTTTCTTTTTCAAATTTTTCAATGATTTCCAAGATTCTACGAATCCCGTCTCCTATGTACCTTCCCTGCATGAAGCCGGTCTGGTCGGTTTCTATAATACTATGTAATACTTTACACATTCTTTTAGCGAGACATTTGGACAGGATACGCACGTCACAGTTTAAAAGCGTCAAGGGACGCCAATTGGTTAAAGAGGATGGATCTTTATCTTTCCCATTCGAATCTTTTTTAAGAAGTAGTGATATAAGTCCTTCTCTCTGTGTACCTGACATCTGGCCATGTTCGTAAGCATAATTTAGGCATTCTAACATGGGAACTTTTATGTGATCAAAGAAGACATCATAAAATTCAACAGGAATGCCATCTGATCCTGGCGTTTTCCCTTTTTTAAATGATTTGATTGCTTGTCTCAATTCTATTTCTGAAATACGACCTTCACATTCCTGTCTTTGTGCATCTGACAGGCGTTTAGGGTAATTTTGGGAAGAAAATCTTCACATGTTTCCTCCGTAAGAGGGGTGGGAGGTTCTTGAAATGAGTACAATGTCGAAAAGAAGTCAGTTTCCATACGAATGATATCATCAGGGTTTGTGAGGACGCATCCATCAGAGTCTCTTAATCTCAATACATTTTTCCTAGCATAATTCCTGTGTTCGAGATTTAAAAAATATTTGGAACATCGTTCCCCTGACTCCATCCATTTACATCTAGATAGAAAATTTAGCCTGTCTGTCTTTTCGCGATATAACATTTCAAGATCCTTTTGTTTGCACTCGTACTGCTCGAGGAATTCTGAGGAAGGGGAAGGGTCATCATCTATCTTATCTTTTAGTTCGTTTATTTCTTCCGTAAGCTCCTTCCCTTTAGCAGTATATTGGCTTTTTTTCCATGAGGAATATCTAATGGTATGACCCCGGATACAGCACTTAAAAGTATCCCAAACTATTTGCGGATCCGCCGAACCTATATTATCAAAGAAAAAATCCTTAATAAATTTTTCGGTTTCTTTTAGATACATGGAGTCTAGCAGTAATGAAGTGTTCAGTTTCCAATAACCTTTCCCCCGGGGATAATCAGACAAAGCAAGTGACAAACCTATAAGGTTGTGATCTGATCTAAAGCGGTCTGCTATAACTGTTTTAGAAATTTTGGACAGCAGAGAGAAGGATACCAGGAAATAATCTATTCTGCTTGCCTGTTTTCTTCTTCGCCATGAGTAACGAGTGGCTCGCGGGTTGCGAATTCTCCAAATGTCTACAAGGTCTAATGTGTTCATTATGTCTAGAATCTTTTCCTGTGCTTGAGGGTGATAATTTTGCACCCTCTGGCCAGCTCTATCTGTTTTGTTATCCAGCACGGTGTTGAAATCACCAACTATAATAAAGTTTTCAATAGCAATGTCTACGCCTTGTATGACTCTCTCTACTTCCGCAAAAAAGTCCGGATCGTCCCTGTTTGGACCGTACACATTGACCAAACAAAACCTGCAATCATCGATCATTATGTCCAACACTATCCATCGTCCTTCCTTATCAACTTTTTTGTCCTTCATTTTGTAATCCAAACCTCTCTTAAATAATATCGACACACCTTTACTACTACTTGAACCATGAGAAAATACAATGGATCCTCCCCATTCTGAGACCCACGCATTTTCATCGTCAGCCTCAGAGTGGGTTTCTTGAAGGCAAATGATTTCAAAGGGTTTTTCCGACAACCATGTAAAAACTTCTTTCCTTTTACGTTTGTTTCCTATTCCATTGCAATTAAAACTGGCTATTTGTATTGCAATTAAAACTGGCTATTTGTATTGCAATTAAAACTGGCTATTTGTAAGCTGGCTAGCTTTAAGATTACCTTAAGTATTTTGTGGTGGCATGCAAGATCCTATTGTATAAACTAGAGTGCTAACCAAAAGAAGTAACACTGCACATACTAGTAGTATTTCCTATGTTTCAATTATTGTGTAGCATTATATTAAAACAAGACTCCAAGACTGCCAACAAGACTCCATTGTCTCATAACATGTCTCTCTCTGTCAACAAAACAGGTCTCAAAAATCAACTTAAAAAGTATCACTTAAAAATTGAAAGCGCAACAACAAGATGTTACAGTTCCTTTACACATCAAATTTGAGCTTAAAATGTAGCTCATTACATGTAATTACATACATACATACAATTGACATAATTTACATACACTACATACATGCAACAGCATTTCAAAAATTATTTTCGATACAAACATTTGAAAATGCCCTATGTACAGTTATTACATTATACATTTTTGTACTCCTTGAGAAGATGGCTTGTTAATTATAATGTAATTACCTGAAATGTCATATTTAGTCATATGAATTTCAGAAGCTTTTTAATGAGGTATCATACATTATGTGAACATGTCATAAGTACATTGTTACACATGAACAATCAAATAGTCATACAATGATTTCTAATCGTATTAAAGAGATACCTCCTTAGGTCAAAGCAGCCTCACAAAAATCATGACATCAAACCCATTCATAACTATTCTAGGAGCCTTATACTAGTCTTGAGATACAATATCCGCAAAAGGTATAACTTTGAAGTACTTTAATAAACCTGTATATTACACATGAGTGTATTCAGTGCGAAATTATTGTTAATAGTATCAAAGTTCAAGAACTTATTCGTTTGGTTCAAATTCTCTTTCAACCAAACATGGCGTCCCTTCCACGTTTAATAACTCTTTGGTAACAAAGCATACCAGCGAATGAAACAATAGTTCCTTTATAATTCTTTTTCTTTGGTCGCTCATTCAATAACGTATACGTCAAGCCCCTGTTTCACATCACGACCTTTCCCCCGAAGTCTGACAAGATTTTACGAATCGAAACGAATTTGAGTTAACTTTGAGTGAACTTTGACCACCGAACACTGTTGACTGTGTTCTACTGACTTATAGCCGAATACCAACCAACCATATTCAAACCTTCCGACCAACCCCTGACTGCTTTAGCTCGAGACATTTTGAAACATTCGCAGCCGAATAGTGACCGAATTCACCGACCAACTACCGACCTAGCCGACTTTGCGCCGACCACGGTTGTGGGGCGTTCGGCTAGCGTTCGGGGAGACCAAATTCGTGAATGTGTGAGAGGGGCTCAAGGCTAGGAATGCGATACTCTTGCCAAGCCTCAGTAGCACCCAGTAGTAGTAGGTGTTGACTTGTGGAATTGTAAACGTGGTGACATCGTTAACCTATGGCCTCACCGCCAGCTGTCGATCTGTGACCTCTGAAAATGTGTTGAACAAACAACGAAGTCAGACCACCATAATATTTACTACAGAGTATCTATGGCTAGCGGCTGTAACAGCATTTGAGGGATAACATGAGTTTTCATCAGGCCATGTTGATTTGATAATATGGATGACATCCTCTGGGATGCGAGCGTGCGAGTAGAAAAAAGTTTGAAATAACGTTGTCTTCATATGAAATCTACGTGGTCATGAATGTTGAACAAAATTATTGACTTAACACACAGAGTATGGTATGGGGAATGATAAACTCTTCATTTCCATGTCTTCACATTTTCTTCCTTTCCTTTGGATGAATTGATTTTGGTATTCTACGACATTAGTAGAGTCAATTCCGCGTCACCGAGTGGGTTGTTATTGTCATTATTTAGAAATGTTTTGAATTCTTTGTAATTGTTTGTCTAAGAAATTTCATAATTTGGAAATATTTTTAACATCTTGTCAATATTCTAAATAATTCCCTGGTTTTCTAAAACGTTTGAAATATTCCTGATATGGATTATGACATTTCCAATAGTTTCTAAATATTTCTAACAGCACTCTACCATTTTTTACCATTATTTCGAATTATTTCTAACATTTTGTAAATAGGTCAGTGGGATGGGAAGGAAGTAATTCATACATCCCTGTGAAGTACAGGGTAGACTGCCTGGGTGTCAGGCATTGATGCCTTACAACAAAAGAGCCACCAGTGTCCAGCAGTGAAATCTAAAAATATACAGAAGACTACAGAAGAGTAGGATTAGCACCTACTTTTATGGGGGCAATTACCCACATCTACCATTTGGTTATTTGTTTGAAATATTTCTAAATATTTCGAACAGTGAAAGAAACACATGGGTAGTTCAAATTTATTCTAAATAAAGAGATCTTTGTACAGTCACTTTCAAAATGTTTCAGAAATATATAAATGAATTCAAATATATTCAAATTTTCATTTTAAAATTTTTGAAAAATTCAGAACTTTTGTTACTGGGGTATTCTTTTCTTCTAAATAATTCAAAAGTATTAGAAACATGGAGAAAAAAACCCACTCGGTGACGCGGAATGGACTCTATCGTTTTCCAGTGTTTTTAATTTTGCAAATGACGGCATATATTTGCTCATTTTGCAGCTGCTTTGTACGATTTACAGCATGGTGGAAAACTTTTTTTTTGAAACGGTCAAAAATTCATGCGCGCGTAAGTCATCCATATGATAAAATGAACCTGGCCAAATGCCAATGCACGAAAACATATTAATTCCTACGTTGTTGTGTCTGCCTGGTTCTTATGTTCCAGTCTTCTCTTTGATACAGGTCAACACATACTAGATTTTTTAGTGTTTGAAGATTTTATGTGGCTTACTTACAAAAGGGCAAGTCATATCTATTGCAATAGCCAAGGATAGACAAGAAGATACGAACGTGCATGTGCCTGCTATATTTGTCGTTCATATATACAAGCCATAACTTACTTATCCAACTTTGTTACTACGAACCTACCTTAGCATTAATATCCTAGAAGGGGAAAGGGAAATATTCTGCCTGTAGCATTGATTGCGCTTGTTTACGTTCCTTGTTTTCTTCCGTGTCGTCTGGAAAAGGTAAAGAAAATTAAAGCAATTGACCAGAAAGCCTCATGCTTTAATTGGTTGCTTACAACATTATGACAGTCCTACGGAAACAAGTACCATCTTTATAGAATACTTTCTGATGTCTTCTTTGCTATTTTCTCACTGAAAATAATTTTTGGGGACTCCAATGCTAGATCAAAAGAAGTCAAACTGGTAGGTGCATACAATATTGATAGAAATATTGGGGGTATTATTGCCCATCAAGTGAGAGTGGTTCGTGGGGCAGCACACGGTACAATTTCCTCGGTAAATATTTTATTCCAAAGGTCATGTTCAAGAATACGTTTTGGGGAGGGGGGTGCAATGTAAATGTTGTAAAACGTGCAAAACACTTTCATTCGTTTGTTAGGTTAGGCCACACCAAGTAAATTTTATGGATGACGTCCGCGCGCGCATTGATTTTTGCCTGTTCCTAGAAAAAAAACAAGAAATTCCGCTTCCTGTAACTATGACCAAAGAGTCACGACAGTGCCGCAAATCACCAGATTGATGTGAAACCCGTAACGCGAAGAAAGTGTCAATTGATATATATTGAAAGTGTATATCAATAACAGAAAATTTGCACTATTGACAGGACCATCCTGTCAATAACAGAAAATTTTTCACTATCCACTGTTCCACCTGATTTAGCAATAAAAGACTTCTTGCTTGCTACACTGTGTCACCTCATTCAATTTGTGTCCTTACATTTGTCGTCTCTAAGTATATTTCTAATCTAGGCATCTTGTTTTTTAGGGCCCTTCTTGTTTTTTTTCGCCCTCTCGCATTAGATTTAGGGTCTCCAAAGGACGTCATCCATAAAATTTATTTGGTGTGGCCTTATATTGACTACTTGATTTATAAGTACTGATGTGAAGTAGACAACACAGCCCTTGGCGCACTTTTATGATTACATGATTTCACGTATGTGTACTTTCGTGGTGGCAGGTTTCTACTCGTACATAAACAACAGTTGTAACCAAAACATGAGTAACTCTGTGCATGCAGTTTTTTTAGTGTCTGAATCAGCATTACATGCCAACAAAAGGCTAGAAAATTAATTGAAATTACAGCTGTAATTAAATGTAATTACTAATGTACAACTTGTGAAATCATTCGTACAACTTGTGAAATCATTTGTTCATTTGGAGTCGTGAAATTTGGACAATAATAGACAGAAACTTACCGTCCATTGGTTTGAGACACTGAGGCACGTGCGGATGTGGCAGATGCACATGTGGCATATGCGGATGTGGCAGGTGTACATGTGGCATATGCGGATGAGGCAGGTGCACATGCGGATGTGGCAGGTGCATGTGTGGCATGTGTGGATGCGGCAGGTGCAGCCCGTGGTGATGTTTGTGGTCGGCTTTCTCCCCGGGCCCCGCGCTCGCCCCTCCCTCGGCACCCTCCATCAGTTTCTCCCGCCCGGCTGCCGACCCAGCTTCGGCCGTAGCCGACTCGGACGCGGTCCTGTGGCGGTGTTGCGGACCGTGGTTTCCCCGGTGGTGGGACGGGTCTGTGTACGCTCTCTCCCGCTGGAGATGGTGCAGATGATCGTGGCCCCTCGGCTTCCCGTGCACAGCCGTCTCGTAGCTGCCTGTGCGCTTGTGTTTCTTCTCTTTCTGCGGCATCTTGTCGAAGATTCCCGCCAAATCACTCGAGTACATCACCATATCCATGGTCGTTCGCTGTACCTGGACCCGCGCTACGTGTTCACAAGACGTTATAAGCTGGCCTGGGAACGTTACTTGGAACGCAAGTTGTTTCTGTGCCACGTCTGCAGACCGCTACCTTGTGTACGTGACCCGCAGACCGTTTTATATTGTCCCAGATACAGGCTGCGTCAGACACAACAAAAAAGTTGACCGCGAATAACCTTTCACCTTGTTTACTCAAGATCGGAGTCTAAACCTTAAGATCCGGCTTCTGCATGTTTTAACAGTCGCGTTTTGTGAGTGGTAGCATTTATAGTTGTTGTAAGAGTTGGCCTCAGTTACAGGGTTAAAGGCCGAAGCAAATCATCCTATAGCTAGCATTCCGTTTCTACGTTTCATGTGTGTACGTGTCGACATATACGTGTAATATGGTTGGTGGAAGGACCCGGAAGTGTAAAACGGCAATGACATAGACCTTCGCAAGGGGGCAGACGTGTACACTTTTTACCTTCGCCAAGGTTATGTTTTCGTACGCGTTCGTGTGTGTGTGTGTGTGTGTGTGCATGTGTGCGTGTGTGTGTGTGTGTGTGTGTGTGTGTGTGTGTGTGTGTGTGTGTGTCAGCACGATAACTCAAGAAGGCTAAGATGGATTGTCTTGATATTTGGTAAGTGGATAGATCTTCACGAGACGTCAAACTGATTAAATTCTGGGCCCCCTAGCGGATTGTTATGGCACTGCAGGTGAACTGTCGGTTTTGATATTTCGTGATGTAGGGTGACGAAATTCAGATGTTAGATAGCTCTTGTGCTGGGAAAGAAGTGACGTGAGTTTGGGCCCCCTAGCGGCTTGCTCTGGAACTGCAGGCCTATCTGTTTGAAAATATTCAAAAGAGAATAACTCAAGAACCGGTTGACGGATCGTAGACTGGTAACTCAGAATAAAGTGTGAGAAGCTGAGTCCTTCTTTATGAAAGACTGCTGAACCCTATCCTCACAGGTTAACTTGCCTGTCCTTGGTGCTGAACACTTTCCACACATCTTAACTTGCCTGGTCGTCGTGCTGAACACTATCCACACATCTTAACTTGCCTGTGCTTGGTGCTGAACACGTTCCACACAGAATACTATTATGTCAAGGAATACAAGCGAATAAAAAGCATGCAGATGGATAGACACGAGCAAGCTTTCCACATACATTTTATTCCACATACATGTCATAGATGGCTTCACGGAGAATTTGCATCATTCAGACAATCAATAGCTGAGAAGTTTGAATAAAGAAAACAAATATGGGGAAGCTAAGTGCAAAGCTGTCATTGACTCAAAATTGACACCAAAATGGTAAAACATTGTGGTATCCTTCCATTGTACTGAGTACAATGTTTTACAGCTCACACTGAGCAAAACAGCCAGCTTCATTTTGACAGAATTTTTTCTGAAAATTATCCAAGTTTATAACGTTTCGTTGTGTGACTAGCTCCAACAATGCTGCAGTCAACATCATCTTTAAAGCAACATTTGATACATTCATTCTAGATCCTGGATTGAGCCTGTTTTTTTTTTGTTACCACTTGTGGCATCTTTTTCTTTTACTTCTTTCCATGGTTCTTGCAAGAGAGTTTGCCTCAAGTTACAATTGCTATATGCACTAATGTATTTTGTGATGTACTTCTACTTCATATCACTTCCCCCCCTCCCCCTTTAGCTGTCCAGGCTGTGGTGATGTAGTCCATGAGGTAGTTGAGTTGAAGTCCGTGCCACAAGCCTGTACTGAACTCATCACCTTCTGAGGCTGTTGGAACATGAAAAATCCAAGTATGAGTCCATTTTGAAACATTTGTCGTCGAAACCTTTGTTTCACCAAATGAAAGGATGTTCCTTGTCAATTTAGGTGTCCTTATATATTTGTGTAATATGGTACATGTAAATAGTCAGGGACTACATGGAGAAATTACAGTACATGTATGAGTCAGATTTAAAACTGCCCGTGGCCATAGAAAAAAAACAAAGCCCAAAACACGTCTTCGAAAGCCATGCTTTCACCAAATGAGGAGACATTCCCTGTCATTTTAGGTGACCTGTTTATAAACAGTCATGAACTAGATGACAACTATGTTTACCTACCAATCTCTGGGCTGTCTCTATTTCTCCCGCCGGTCTGTCCAGTTTGAACAGTTGACGTGACGTCACCTGAAGGCCAAGCCGTGGGTACACTGTCTCGGACTGAGCGGCAGAGTTTGGTAAACCAGCCATCTGCGGCATCTTCGTCCTTCGCAGAGTCTGTAAGTTATACAGTTGTACAAGGTTTTTAGTCGACAAAAATGCTTTGTATGTCATAGTTTCAAGGAAAGGCACGTAAAACAGAGCTGATGTGTCATATATCAGCAAGATCAGTTATGATAACCCGTGAACTTGTTATCAGGACAAGGTAGCACATTTATGTTTCATTTTTCCTTCCACGATTCCCCTGGTCTGTTGTGCATGTTGTAAACTAATAAGTCATGGCAACTAGTCTACTGGTCAACTAGTCTAGTTACAGGGCTTCTCTTTTAATCTCACATACGGGTCAGCAAGCAAGAGAACCTCTACCCGGAAGTAACAACTGTTAAGCCCTGGTCACAACTCGCCGTACGTGCTTTTTGTCCGTACGTTTTTTTGGCAGGTTACGTCTGCTACGTTTTTTTCTGAAGACGTGGGAAGGAGTGGCGTCTACGCACGTTACTCGCACTGTTGCACAAGGTGTAAGAGTGTGGTCTGCGTGCTACGTCTGGCCGTGATCGGTTGCGTGCAACGTACGTTGCGCAAGTGGTAAGTGAGTTGTAGGTGCTTACAACATACGATCTCTGTGCGATTGCAACTTTACCGTAAGGAGGCCGTACTCACACGTGCTGCTTACGTACGGCACGCGCGTCGCTCGTACGTACTCGCACGCACGGGTCGTGAATCCGCAGACCGCACGCAGAAAAAGTTTTACATGCACTTAAAGTTCTACGGCTTGTCTGCGTGCTCCCAAATTCATAGGATTCCGTACGGAGGCGGTACTCACCACGCACGGATGCCCTACGTTTGCCCACGTTTTTGCACGCAGACAGCACGCAGAAGCACGTACGGCGGGTTGTGACCGAGGCTTTAGTCTGTACTGACCATGATCAGTGTCAGGTTTCACGTCTTCAGGCCAGAAAGTTGTAGTCAGGTATTCCATGAAGCCACTCTTCGGTGTTGTGGGTTGTGTACGGTCATCCATGCGCAGGTCTGGAGCAAAAAAAAAAAGAACGCTTCGTGAGATCTATGTAACAGCACAAAGCAGACTATCCTTGCTATATAGTATATATATATATTCTTGAAAATATTAATATTTGGATCTATGTTCCAGGTCTGGTCCAATCATTGACCCCGAATCATAGATCTCACTCGAAGTACAGAAGATCCAGACACTGACCTGATGTCTTCCCCGCGTCCTTGAAGTAACTGAAGGTTGTCTTGTAGATGTTCCTCCCGGCCTGGAGCAGCCAGGTGAGCGGGTCAGGCGGCGGGAGTTCGGCCAGCTCGTCGAAGTGACGGCCCTCGCGGAGCCAGAAACAGCTGTCCAGCAGGTAACTGTAGCGCCTGGAGGGGATGTCGTATATAGTAGAGGGGATTCATTCCTCAAGCTACCGACATCTTGCACACGCAGTCGTCCCTCAGTAAGACATCTGGAGCCGCATTGTTCCCGTTTAGAACTTTTATTCAGCCTGTCACACTTCTCAAGGCACAATGATTACATATGATTACATACTAGTACTATCATCTTGTTTTAGTACTATCATCGACTTTTAATGTGCAATATTGACATTGACTTTTAATCGATCCAAAGTTTAAGCGTTTTAACAAGATTTAATACTGTGTCATTTTACATCTTATAATACTCTGTTATTTTAATGCGTTAATCTAATGTGTACTTATGTAAGTGAACTGTAATTCTACTACTAGTAAATTGTTGTAATGTTCTTACATCAATTCAGCCACGCATGTGGCTGCAAACTGTAGACAATTTCAGTCAAGTTGACAATAAACCACTTTATTATTGTTGGGGGGATGTCGTACAGCATGGGTTTGTGGTATACGGTGGGAATTTCGAAAAATGTTTCAGTGTGAGGTACAGCTTTGTTACTATCGAAGCAAAGGTGTAAGCTTCGGCCTATTTTTGGTGTGTTTTTAGGTGTTTTTATCAGCTCTTTGGGCGTACAAATTCCAGTACAAAAAGCCAGACACAAACGCCAAAGAAATACACTGGAGTAAACTTCTGCTTGGTAAGTAGAATTCTGTACCAATACGCATTTCCGATACCGAGGTACATGAATGTACTAATATAAAAGGTATAAAACGCTACAGATCAAGAATTCTGTCTGAAAACTCATATTTCACTCTTGTAAATATGGTTTGTACAGCAGAGAAAAGTAGTGGTTCTTACAAGAGTCAAGAATGGAAGCAGTGCTGCTATAAGGCTTTCATTTCAAGTTTAACATTTTACGGAAGGGAATAAGGAGACGTGATGGATTGAAGGATAAGGGGGAAAGATCATCAAACCATCGGGGGCTATAAAACATTTCAAAGGACGGGGAGAGGTGATGAATCAAAACAAGTTGAAGGACCTCTGGCAGCACTACATACACTAAAGCTATCGCTGTAGTATAAACACAGGTGGGGTCGTGTGGCGTAGCGGCAGTGTTCTCGACTCGGAACCAGAGGCCCCGGGTTCAAGTCCTGACATGCCACCGATCTTGTGCCCTTGGGAAAGGCACTTTACATGACTTTCCTCACTTCGCTCAGGTGAAAATGAGTATTGTGTTGTCCCCTGTGTTGGTGGCGGCATTAATATAAGTTTTAAAAAACTTGAGTGTGCCTTCACCACGTCTTGTGATTACATGTTTCGGAATATAAAAAAAAACACAGAACAACTCACCATACGTCGTTAGCATCAGTGACGACATTCATGACTGCATCATGGTCCTTCCAGCCGTAGTCAGTCAGAGTCGTCATCATGACGTCACGGCTCCTGTCCTTGTACAGGTAACAGCGGACCAGTCTGCCCAGACCTCCGGTGTCAGACGGTTGGACATACGCAGATATGAAAGTCTTGCTGTCTGTGATCTGTTTTACCAAACAATACAGGGGTGATCATGAAGAGAAATGTACAAACAATGGAAAACACAAAAGAACTTGTTTCTTTCGATTCTGTATCGCATTATCGAAAAGAAAGATGAAATACGGAAATACTTCATATCGCAATCCAGATAGATTGAAAGTAACGGTACAGCAAACCTGACTGACAAATAAGAATGAAGTGTGAAAAAAAGAAGTATTTCCTTCTGGAAGACTGATAGAAACTATCTACACAATTTGTCCTTGGAGTGCTGAACACTATCCACACACTAACATGCCTGTCCTTGGTGCTGAACAATAACCACACACTAACATGCCTGTCCTTGGTGCTGAACAATAACCTCACACTAACATGCCTGTCCTTGGTGCTGAACACTATCCACACACTAACATGCCTGTCCTTGGTGCTGAACAATAACCACACACTAACATGCCTGTCCTTGGTGCCGAACACTATCCACACACTAACATGTCTGTCCTTGGTGCTGAACACTTTCCACACACTAACATGCCTGTCCTTGGTGCTGAACACTATCCACACACTAACATGCCTGTCCTTGGTGCTGAACACTATCCACACACTAACATGTGTGTCCTTGGTGCTGAACACTTTCCACACACTAACATGCCTGTCCTTGGTGCTGAACAATAACCTCACACTAACATGCCTTTCCTTGGTGCTGAACACTATCCACACACTAACATGCCTGCCCTTGGTGCTGAACAATAACCTCACACTAACATGCCTGTCCTTGGTGCTGAACAATAACCTCACACTAACATGCCTGTCCTTGGTGCTGAACACTATCCACACACTAACATGCCTGCCCTTGGTGCTGAACAATAACCACACACTAACATGCCTGTCCTTGGTGCCGAACACTATCCACACTCTAACATGCCTGTCCTTGGTGCTGAACACTATCCACACACTAACATGCCTGTCCTTGGTGCCGAACACTATCCACTCACTAACATGCCTGTCCTTGGTGCTGAACAATAACCTCACACTAACATGCCTGTCCTTGGTGCCGAACACTAACCACACACTAACATGTGTGTCCTTGGTGCTGAACACTATCCACACACTAACATGCCTGTCCTTGGTGCCGAACACTATCCACACTCTAACATGCCTGTCCTTGGTGCCGAACACTAACCACACACTAGCATGCATGTCCTAACTAAATAGGTACCGTGCGTAAGTTGTCGTCCGTGTCTTTCGTACCTGATAAACTCGCAGCGAGTCTTTGGTGGTTTCGAAGACGGGCAGTTTCTCCACTAGGCGGAGTCCTACAGCGTCCTTCAGCGGCATGTGAGCTATCAGAGTCCTCAACTTCTCGTGCTTGTCATCAACCAGGCACGACAGTAGGTATAATATCACCAACTTCTTCAAAATCCCCATCTTTGCCAAGGAGTACGTAAAAAACGTGCCTCAAAACTCGGGCTTCGCTGACGGGTGTTGTGTAAATAGAATCCGGTTGCCAGGCGCGGGTTCGAATTCGAAAATTCGATTCTTGACATTCTGGAACGTGCTGTGCCTGCGACCATCCCCGCGCCTGCGCGAGATTTCAGTTCACTTTTTTTTCGCAAGGTTGATTTCAGACTTATCGTTATCAAGCAAAACTGACAAATATTATATAATATTGAATTGAATTTGTACGTACTAAGTAATATTGTATTTTGATATGCCTTGTATTTATGCAATTATGTGTCAGTGGTAGCCGCTCCCAGCCTTGTTGCTGCCTGGTTGCCACTTGTCATGCACTGTTGCATGTAAACAAACAAACAAACAAACAAACTGACGAAGACAATATGTAACTCTTTTAAGTTGCCCAACGCAAGGGCCTAATTAAGATTAAACGAAGACAACTAAATAAACTTCAATATGATGCCCATGTAAGTTAGAGTCTACTTCCGAACCAAATTCCCATTCGTTCTACGTTGTTGATATCCTAGAACAGCAAATGAACTATAATAGCTACTGAAGTCCAATTTTAGGTAATGTTTACGGCAACAAACAGATCAAACAGCCTTTACTGGAAAATACTTTCACACAAGTCAGGTGTTCTCGACGACAAAAAGGCGTGTTTTGAATTGTGATGTTTTCAGTGATGATGGCAACAAAGCCTGTGATTACTTAGGCCACACCGACTTGATTTTATCAATGACAACCTCCGAAGACCCCCAAACTAGTTCGCGCGGGCGAATAAAAAAATCTGGCCCAAAAATGGTACTAAACCACAGGAATACAAAGCTGGTAGTAGTACATAGCGACGTATACGACAAGCCGGCAAATGCTAGATTTTAGCGGAATTTATGAATCGGCACTGTACGTATTACTGAGTTCTTGAATCGTGGGGCTTCGGTAGCCTGGGTGCCCGGCTTCATATTGTCGCTAACTACCATGGACTACCCAGGCCTAGAGCCAGGACAGAGCCTCGGTGGACCTGATCTTTTTTTTTTTTGGAGAACAGGCAAAAATCAATGCGCGCGCGGATGTCATCCATAAAATTAAGACGATACGGCCTTATAGTAAATAAAAGGTAGCAGACTCATTACATTTGGAAGAAATAACTCTAACTTTAACCCATAACCCACGATCAACGCCCAAATGACGTAGTTTGGAATTTCCTCTCCATGCCAACAGTGCTAAAATATCGCCGTGAGACGTATTAGCGCTACTGCTGCGCTAGACTTGGAGAGGAGAAAACTACAGTGAAGCGACGATACGGAAAATCCTTCCACGCACGGGAGAGACAGCAAAGACGACACGATCGAAAGCGACGCTATGGAAGTTTGCGGTACAGAAGTGGTTGGGAATTCGGACATTGAAGACGGAAATACCTACAAACTCCAGGAGAGAGCAGAGAAGAAACCGCCGTGTGTGCAGGAGAGCGCGAAAAGCACCGGGTCGTCGGCACAAGCGGGTCTGCCGGGTGAAGGTGACGAATTGGAGGAACTTTATGAAAATAGGAAAGCAGCAGGTACGTCACAACTGTATCTATATTAATCTATATTTATGTAGAACACAAAACTTATATATGTTCGCAGTCGTTTTTTAACGGTGTCGCTCAATGCAAGGCCAATTATTTTTGGCCACTTCTAGGCATAGAGCTAGAGGTACTTAAAGGAGTATAATGTAGTTATATCAGGAGATGGCGGTGGACCTTTGTTTTGAAGCTTTGTGGATTGTAGTCGGATGGAAAGCATCTGTTTGGAAGAGAGTTCCATAGTTTTGCAGTCCGGGGAAAGAAGCTGTTGTTGTTGTTGTTGTTGTAAAATGACTTAGTTATAACGTTACAGCTGCACCAGACTCAGTATGTCCCTTGATAATTCCAACTGTTTTATAACGTTCGTGTCACTCTGTCAGTGACCTAATCTCCAAGCAGATCTTCTGGTGGCTGGGTTGCAAAGACAGTATCAGATTGACCAGACAGTATCAATTTGTCATGCAGTTATCAATTGCGACCGTTAGGCTGGCGTCAAAAAAAATATGTCACTACAAAAACCGTGCCCGATAGAACGCCTAAAACACGCCCAAAATAAGCCGAATCCTAAATCTCTGCTTGAAGAGTATCATCGACCTTGGACCGAATTGTTGCTCGGCCAAAGGTCGCCGAATTCCAAGTCACAACAGCACCGAGCGTGTTTTTTTTCACCTGAAAATCCACCCTGTTACATTGGATGGGACTAGCGTAGAGTAGAACTCACTGGCACCAAGTATATATAGTTGGGCATCATCACTAGATAGCTTTAAACAACTCCGGTAGGTAGATGCAAAGGTTGGCTTTAACAAGTCGTTCGGTGAAATCTAGCTAAGCCAGCTGCCGTCGCGCCGCGTACCAGCAAAGCTGGTGTGTTACGCCGAAGGGAGGTTATACCGGCGATACTGATTACGAATCGAACAATGATCAAGAGGATACCGGTCGCATTCCAGTGCCTTTGAGCTTGCAGACTTGTCGGCAGAGTTATTTGCCTGCTACGTGACGCCGACTTAATATCCGACAGCTCGCGTAGTAGGTATGATGAAAATCCGACAGTACACGGAGTATACGGAGCAGGTAACGCTCTGCGACTGAATGAATGTATACGAATTATGGGCTAAAGAGACATATGTTTGAAAAACCTGTTCGTACACAATTGCAAGTTAATGCAAAACGTAACCATAGAGTAGCGCACATGTGTTTGGTTTTGATCATACAACAACCCACTATTGTAAACTAAGTGGCATTTTCTACGTATACGCAATGTACAGTGTGAACAAATATGTCTTTCATGTTTTTTCTGGCTTGCATGTTTACCATTCATGTGTAGAGAATCATTGGCAACACATTGGGCAATTTAAACGCCGATTGTCACAATGACCCATTCAAGTCGGACATGTTCTAGGTGTTTTAGTGGACATCGGTGTTTTTTAATTTTCCTACTTTTTTTTACTTTTTTTTTACTTGGGCTATGCGATGACTTACTTGTAATTTAGGCAGTTTCTTGTTACTTATTTTTACACCGATACCTTTATAGTCCGGTTGCCAAACCCCCGATTTTTGGAAAACCTTGCAATGCGGTCCATACAAAGTTTTTTTGTTGTTTCTATATCTCTGAGGTGTGCTCTTTCAGAATCTGAATGATGCCACTCTGTCATCCTTGGGCAATTCGCACAATATGCAAATTAAGGTGGCCATTACTGAAAATCCAGTTTTCGTCAATATCTCAGTAACTACTCATGGTACCAGAATAATTTTGGTGTCTATCCCCATCTTTTGAGGGATAACGAATTAAATTAAGCCATTTCAGTAAAGATAGAACCATTATTTTTTGCTACATATGCAAATTTGGGCCTTGTCTGTCATTGACGCACCTGGCTGCCAGCAAGGAGGGGTCCTAATTCCGACCCATGTTCCATGCAAACGCACATGCCTTGGTATAGTTTATCTGACCCAAAACCTGTTCAATATTGAAAGACAATTCTAATTTTACTTAAGTCTAGATGACAGACGTCTTCTAGCATGAAACGCCGCTTGCGTATGATTGTAGACACTGGCTGTTGGTTAGCTCTGGCTCTTATATCTGTGTTTGGTATGAAGTCCTGTCGTCTGATGCTTAAGATCTTCCTCACGCATTCACTATCAGAAGCATCCAGTGATTCCAGTCTCTTTTCTTGGCTGATTTCCACATAGTAGGTTTCAAAGTCAAGCTGGTTGAAGGCTGCTGAGGCCTTTCCAAGTCTACAGTCTAGCTCATTGTCCATCTGTCCTTTGTTGTTGATGGAGCTCCCAAGGTAGGTGAAGTTCTCCGCCACTTTCAATTTGTTCTCGTCAATGGTCACACTTCTAAGAGGAGCGTGTGTCCCTATCAGCATGTTAATTGCTTCAATTGATGGCCCTGATGCTGAGCCCAATGCTGCCTGCAGACGGACTATGTTGGTCACTAGGGGTTGGAGATCTCTGGTGTTTTCCGCTATGTCGCAGTGTCGTCTGCAAAGTCAAGGTCGGCAAACTTTGTCTCTGGAACCCACTTTACCCCCCTTTTC
>NW_017802669.1:260462-262289 GCF_001625305.1 Branchiostoma belcheri | reverse complement strand
ACCTTTGTTTTGAAGCTTTGTGGATTGTAGTCGGATGGAAAGCATCTGTTTGGAAGAGAGTTCCATAGTTTTGCAGTCCGGGGAAAGAAGCTGTTGTTGTTGTTGTTGTAAAATGACTTAGTTATAACGTTACAGCTGCACCAGACTCAGTATGTCCCTTGATAATTCCAACTGTTTTATAACGTTCGTGTCACTCTGTCAGTGACCTAATCTCCAAGCAGATCTTCTGGTGGCTGGGTTGCAAAGACAGTATCAGATTGACCAGACAGTATCAATTTGTCATGCAGTTATCAATTGCGACCGTTAGGCTGGCGTCAAAAAGGCAAGTATATATAGTTGGGCATCATCACTAGATAGCTTTAAACAACTCCTGTAGGTAGATGCAAAGGTTGGCTTTAACAAGTCGTTCGGTGAAATCTAGCTAAGCCAGCTGCCGTCGCGCCGCGTACCAGCAAAGCTGGTGTGTTACGCCGAAGGGAGGTTATACCGGCGATACTGATTACGAATCGAACAATGATCAAGAGGATACCGGTCGCATTCCAGTGCCTTTGAGCTTGCAGACTTGTCGGCAGAGTTATTTGCCTGCTACGTGACGCCGACTTAATATCCGACAGCTCGCGTAGTAGGTATGATGAAAATCCGACAGTACACGGAGTATACGGAGCAGGTAACGCTCTGCGACTGAATGAATGAATGTATACGAATTATGGGCTAAAGAGACATATGTTTGAAAAACCTGTTCGTACACAATTGCAAGTTAATGCAAAACGTAACCATAGAGTAGCGCACATGTGTTTGGTTTTGATCATACAACAACCCACTATTGTAAACTAAGTGGCATTTTCTACGCAATGTACAGTGTGAACAAATATGTCTTTCATGTTTTTTCTGGCTTGCATGTTTACCATTCATGTGTAGAGAATCATTGGCAACACATTGGGCAATTTAAACGCCGATTGTCACAATGACCCATTCAAGTCGGACATGTTCTAGGTGTTTTAGTGGACATCGGTGTTTTTTAATCTTCCTACTTTTTTTTTACTTTTTTTTACTTGGGCTATGCGATGACTTACTTGTAATTTAGGCAGTTTCTTGTTACTTATTTTTACACCGATACACTTTATTGCTTCTCTTCACCCAGTGCCTGCCCCTGTGGTGGTTGAACAGAAAGACCGCGACTTTCTGGCAACACAAGATGCGATCAAAAATGCCACAGCTCAACCGTTCTATGAAATGGACATCGCCCCTGCGGATGAAGAACACGAACAACCATTTTACAAGATGGACGTCACCAATGCCAAAGACACAGAGAAGCAAGGACAGCCCTTTTACGAGATGAAAGTCGCCTCAGCTGATGCGGTTCGACCGAAGGAGAAGCCACGTCCGCCCGCCGATGTCTCCTGCCGCCCGCCGGACACGCTGTACGTCAGACGGGTAGGACTGAGGTTCTGGTGCACCAAACGGATCCTTGACTGGCAGAGACAGGCGCTACGTGCGCGGGAGGACCCGGAAGCGGTTTTGAAGCCTGTCAGAAAATATGGGGAGGAGTCTGTCTTGCAAAACAGTGAAAACGGCGAAATAGGATCGAAAGGAGATAACGAGAACGAGAAAGAAGGCCGACATTACGAGAACGAGAAAGAACACAGACATTACGAGAATGATAGAGAACACGGACATTATGAGAACGAGAAAGAACACGGGCATTACGAGAATGATAGAGAACACGGACATTATGAGAACGATGAAGAACACAAATATTACCGGTACGATAAAAACCACGCTCATTACGAGAACGACAAGCATTACGAAAATGATAGAGAACACAGG
>NW_017802669.1:228302-260442 GCF_001625305.1 Branchiostoma belcheri | reverse complement strand
GCCACTTTCAATTTGTTCTCGTCAATGGTCACACTTCTAAGAGGAGCGTGTGTCCCTATCAGCATGTTAATTGCTTTTGGCCCTGATGCTGAGCCCAATGCTGTCTGCAGACGGACTATGTTGGTCACTAGGGGTTGGAGATCTCTGGTGTTTTCCGCTATGTCGCAGTGTCGTCTGCAAAGTCAAGGTCGGCAAACTTTGTCTCTGGAACCCACTTTACCCCCCTTTTCTCCTGTTGCTTCCCAAGTACCCAGTCGATAGCCACGGGAAAGAGGATCTGTGACAGGACACAACCTTGGAGGATCCGTCTTCAAATCACCCGCTGTATCTAGATTCCTTCAACCATCCGTACACAACACTTCGAGTTTCAGTATATCTGTTTAACTGTATACATAAGTTTACTTGGCAGTCCATAACTGTACATGATAAAGAGGGACTTTAGATGCTATCAAACGCCTTGCAGAAATCAATTAATCTGATAGCTAAAGGGGTTTGCAGTTCAGCACATTTCCTCCACCGAAGGGTGAAGATCTGCTCAGCACAGGATCTCTTTGAGCGAAAGCTAGCTTGTTGCTCGCAGCTCCCAGAGGACCTTGCCTACTGCATCTCTCATGCGCTTCAGGAGGCATTTGGCATACACCTTCACTGGTATAAAAAAGAATTGTCACTCCCCTTAAGTTATCACATTCATTCAGGTTTCCCTTCTTTGGAATGCACACTTTAAGCCTATGTCACAATTCAAGAAAGGGGCCTGCTCGGCGCGTTTTCGGCCTGTGTTTTGGCACTACCGAATTTGGAACGGGACCTGGAAGGCAATAGGCGGGGTTCTCGACGGCTGCCGGCCTATTTTTTGGCCCCGCGACGTCGCCAAATTGATTTGACTCAAACTTAAAATCACTTCAGGCCCCGGCGGGCAAGGTATGCCGAAGCGACCCCGTAACCTCACCGGACCAAACCGTAACCTAGCCGCCGGGTCACGCACAGACACCTGTCCAAGATTACGTCACGTGTGTTGTTCTGTGCTAGAATTGTTCAGAAGAAGGTAGTTATAGACAATATAGAGGGTACTGTGCTGTTCTTGACATAGCTACATCATCAGTCAGTCATAGTGACCATACACGGGTCTGCACATCAACCAGCAGGGCCGAACCCACCATACCAGCCACAGGCGTACCAGCCTGGGACCTGCCAGGATCGCCCCTTGACCCCGCCAGGGACCCTGTAGCTGCCCGGCCGGAATGCAAGAGCTAGTCGGCACCCTGTCACATCACGCACAGGTCTGACAGAAGACTGACTGGGCACCGGACGGGTCCCTAACAGAAACCGGTCGTCAAGGGGACCAAAATTTTGTGAATTTTACATAGAAGCCGCCTCAGCGCCCCGACAGGGAGCCGTAAAGGAAAATTCAATTGTGACCCTGACAGCCGGCGTACGCTCGGCTTCATGACGCCGGCCGGCGTCTACACCGAGAACATGCCAAGCAGGTCCCGTTTCAAATGTGACTCCAGCTTAACTACTGATCCGTTCTTCCAGTCCTCCAGCACTTCCCTGTGATCGCCGTTGAATGCCTGCTTTATTCCAAGGAAGGCGTACCAAGGAATATGGTTATGGTTCTATTAAAGCGTTTGCGATGTACGGCGATCAGAAAAGCGTCCATCTCACAACACAGTCACCCTCGGCTTTAAGCATCTCTGAAGTGATGCCATTCATGCCTGGTGACTGACTTCAGCTTCAGAGATGTCTTGGATCTCAACAGGTAATGGGTGTAGGTGTTCATCAAAGACTAATGCTACTGAGGTAGGGCTTGAGCGGTTTAAGACTTTTTGAAAAGTATTCTGCCCACCTGGCAAGCTTGTGCTCCCCTAAGACAGTGGTAGGGTCCCATCCTTCGCCTTAATTAGGACTGTGCACTTTTGAGCGGCCGCCGGTCATCTTTTTGGAGATCTGTTAAGCTTTGGTCCCAATTGTAAAAAAAAGTCCCTGGCGGGTAGTTCCCGGGCTGTTTTTGACACTTTCAGGCGTGGGACACCCCGCGGCTACCGGGCTATTTTTTTTGGCCTGTCCGGGAATCAAGAAGAATTCAACTCTTTAAATTCTACACGGGCCACGCTGACATAAAATTCAGGACGTCAAGTTAGCGCTTTATTCTGCCTGTACACAGACGCTGGTAAGGCACAGGTGTGGCCTTATGAAGGGTCTAATATTTTTTTTTAACAGATTGTATCATTTATTAACATTCCTATCAGTGTTCAGAGGTACAGGCGCCCATGCTATATACTGGTCAGTTTTTGCATAATTTGCATTAAATGTTGGTGTGATTAATACTGGGATGGTTTATTCTGATTATCTAGCCTTCAAAACATGTGTATAGTACAAATGTATGTGTATTGTATCAAAATTATTGTTGATACCATGAGATTTATTGAGATATTGACGAAAAACAGATTTTCAGTAATGGCGGCCTAAATTTGCAAATTAAGCACAAAAATATGTATTTGATCTCCACTGAAATGGCCTTATGCTCAATAGTTATTCCAAAAAACATGGGGAAAGACACCAAAGATATTATAATACCATATGTAGTTACTGAGATATTGACGGAAAACAGATTTTCAGTAATGGCCACCTTGATTTGCCTATTGTGCGGCTTTAATTTGCATATTTCAGCACAAAAAAACTGGTTTGATCTTTACTGAAATGGCTTAATTCCATTCGTTATCCCTCAAAACATGGGGATAGACACCAACATTATTCTGAGACCATGAGTAGTTACTGAGATATTGACGAAAAACAGATTTCAGTAATGGCCGCCCTAATTTGCATATTGCGCGGCCCAAATTTGCATATTTAGCAAAAAATAGTGGTTCTAACTTTACTGAAATGGCTAGATTTAATTCGTTATCCCTCAAAAGATGGGGATAGACACCAAAATTATTCTGATACCATGAGTAGTTACTGAGATATTGACGAAAACTGGATTTTCAGTAATGGTCACCTTAATTTGCATATTGTGCGAATTGCCCAAGGATGACAGAGTGGCATCATTCAGATTCTGAAAGAGCACACCTCAGAGATATAGAAACAACAAAAAAACTTTGTATGGACCGCATTGCACGCTTATCGGTCTCTGCCACCAGACTATTATTGCTTCTCTTCACCCCCAGTGCCTGCCCCTGTGGTGGTTGAACAGAAAGACCGCGACTTTCTGGCAACACAAGATGCGATCAAAAATGCCACAGCTCAACCGTTCTATGAAATGGACATCACCCCTGCGGATGAAGAACACGAACAACCATTTTACAAGATGGACGTCACCAATGCCAAAGACACAGAGAAGCAAGGACAGCCCTTTTACGAGATGAAAGTCGCCTCAGCTGATGCGGTTCGACCGAAGGAGAAGCCACGTCCGCCCGCCGATGTCTCCTGCCGCCCGCCGGACACGCTGTACGTCAGACGGGTAGGACTGAGGTTCTGGTGCACCAAACGGATCCTCGACTGGCAGAGACAGGCGCTGCGTGCTCGGGAGGACCCGGAAGCGGTTTTGAAGCCTGTCAGAGAATATGGCGAGGAGTCTGTCTTGCAAAACAGTGAAAACGGCGAAATAGGATCGAAAGGAGATAACGAGAACGAGAAAGAAGGCCGACATTACGAGAACGAGAAAGAACACAGACATTACGAGAATGATAGAGAACACGGGCATTATGAGAACGAGAAAGAACACGGGCATTACGAGAATGATAGAGAACACGGACATTATGAGAACGATGAAGAACACAAATATTACCAGTACGATAAAAATCACGCTCATTACGAGAACGACAAGCATTACGAAAATGATAGAGAACACAGGCATTATGAGAACGATGAAGAACACAAATATTACCAGTACGATAAAAACCACGCACGCTACGAGAACGACGAGGAACATTCAAACTTGTCGACGCACGTTTATGCCGATTTGGACCCCGACTTTCTGGCAGCACAAGATGCGATCAAAGATGCCACAGCGCAACCATTTTATGAGATGGACATCACCCCTGCATGTGAAGAACAAGAACAACCCTTCTACAAGATGGACATCACCGATGCCAAAGACAAACAACAAGAACAGCCCTTTTACGAGATGAATGTCGCCCCAGCCGATGACAACAGTGAACAAGTCTTACTACAGGATGGACGCCGATCAACTGGGCCAGCCGACTCCGTCAGAGAACGCGTACGAAGATTTAGACCCCGACTTTCTCGCAGCACAAGACGCGGTGGACAGGAGGCACGGCGCCAAGGAACCGAGCAGGGGTGAGTAACATGTATAGCTTTCACGTTTGTGTACTTATACAATATTCACATTGAACAGTAAGAAAGAAATGCAGTTGTAAATATTAATCATTTAAACTTTAATAACTTCTATGATACCTAGGTTTATATATAGGAAATATAAAGTTTTATAGAATTGCATGTATGAGTTTGGGTGTCAAGTATAGAAGACTGATACACGGAAATTACACCTCAAAACTGCTGTATCTGCCTTTGGGATAGAAACCTGTTTGTTTGTTTGTTTGTTTGTTTGTTTGTTGTTCTTTAGGAGATGACAGCGACGACCAGAGGAGTAGTCAGAACTGCCGCCTGTTCTGCAGGTCACGTCCCGGGCGCATGGTGGCGCTTTGTGTCGGTCTCATCATATTTGCTGGTATTGCTGCAACTACAGTCGCCCTAATCCTCAACACACACGGTGTACTGAGTGTCCACCCTGACGAAGACAATGTGGTACGATACTTTCCCGAAATTATGCATTTGCATATCATGACGAGTTTTGTAATCATATGATGTGATAATTTTGTTTACATGTATGCAATTTAAATGTAGGAATTCTTGTTTATATTAATGTTTTACTATGGCATGGCATTAGAATTGCTTTTACGTCTGGTGTGTTTCTTATAACAGGTAAACCAGTCATCACTTCCAGTGACCATCTCAACATCGTCTGCACTTCTGACTGTGACGTCACAAGCTACTTCTGAGACAACAGAAGCCACAGGTAATTCTCGTGGATCAGTAGCCACAACTTTCTGGGCATAAAGTTCACCGGGACAACGTACCGATAGTCTTTTTTTTATTCCAACATGTAATCACCAGACGTGGTGACGACACACTCAAGTTTTTTCAACTTATATTAATGCCGACACCAACACAGAGGACAAATACATGACAGGACAATACTCATTTACACCTGAGCTAAGTGAGGAAAGTCGTGTAAAGTGCCTTTCCCAAGGGCACAAGATCAGTGGCATGTCAGGACTCGAACCCGGGACTCTTAGTTCCGAGTCGCGCACTCTGCCGCTACGCCACACGACCCCACTGATATTCTGTAGTTTTGGTATCTACTGTACAGCTGAACCTATTGTTCATTATTTCTTGCAGATTGGTGGAGAGACTGGACCCTCTATGTCAGAGCGTACTTCCAGCAGAACAGGGACACCGCCGCGGGTTTGGAAGAACGTTATCCCGACAATGAGGTTGTGAAGGTCCTACTGGAAGACAGGTTCTTCTGGCCTTTTGTGTGTCAGTACTGGAAAATTTACAATGATCTCCCACACACCCTGGACAGAGTTATAGGCTACGGCATAGAATACGGCATCACAAGTGACTATATGGAGTCACATGGTCTATCCGCATACAGCGAGTTCTTTTCTTCCATGTTGAACGCGTTGCAGGTACTAGAGAACAAGACGGAAGGACTTCTGAATACTAGTAATAGCAACACAATGCTGTCACTAAGTAGGCATGTATTTTTGGACACTGATGTTGAGGCCCTGGTAAACCTTTTCCCATACCTGGAAGGAATCACAGACTTCCATCTCATCAACTGCAGAATTTCTCCCGACGCAGCAACATTATTGGCTGGACAGCTACACTGGCTGCACAGGCTGACAAAGCTGAATCTGATGTATAACAAGATAGGAGATGAAGGGCTGGAAGCAATCGCAGAGACCTTTCCTCACTTGAAAGAGCTCCGACTTCTAAACATCGCCAGGAACTCAGTAACGCACGTGGGGGGACGGGCCATGGCCAGAAGCCTGGTGCACCTGCAGCAGCTACAGGAACTCTACATACAGGAAAACGAGCTGGCGCTCAGTGTCTCTGCGCTGGCAAAGGCGTTTGCCAACATGACGCGACTGGAACATGTCTTCATGTGGCCTGTTTCGTGCAGGTCCCTTCCCGAGGCGGCGGAACAGGTACGAGACGCTGTCCACACGCTCGCGGGGCAGGTGAAACTTCGCGGGGGAACTCCGTTGTATGACGGGTCTAGTAACACAGGCGGTACACAGCAGGGAGTGGACGCAGCATGGCGACGAGTTAAAGATAAACTAACATCAGGAGTAGTCATATCAAATAGGCAGCTGAAGGTAGAAATCAAGCTGTTGGTCCTAGGTGCTGGACGCTATCCACCCAGAGGCTAACATACTTGCATCTGTACATTTCGAGATAAGCAATCAGATACAACAGAGATGTTTACTGACATGGAGAAATAATTCTATTGAAACATATTACATGTGTGTTACATGTAGTATTCATTAATTACGGTAAATCACGATTTTTTTTGCAGTTTTCGCGGTCACTTCTGTACCACAAATTCATCATTACAGTGAACAAATTATTTGCCAACTTTCTTTTTGCTGCACCTGCTGCCACCACAAATGTCTAGTCCCGCCAACTTTTATGATTTTCTCAGACCACCAACTTTTGCTACCGTGAACATTAAGTGATTTACAGTACTTGAGGCCAAGGTTGTATACACGACCATATCCTCATATCAAATTATTAAATTATAATCCACACAAAATTAAATCAATTAAAATGTTGCACAGAAGGCCAATACGCAATTATGAGCCCTTATTGCAACTTCGTATAGTATCTACAAAAAAATGGCTTGCCCTTTTCTACTACGGGTAATTCTATGCGTGCAGAGGGCAACCCACATTTCTGGTTTGTGATATTATATCTGTATCCGTACGGTATAGCCATATATATGCATTGGATGACTTTAATCTTCCATATAATACCGGTAATTCAAAAATTGTGTTCAAAGCAGGTTTTCTCTTAACTTCCTTTAATGACACAAGATATGAAAATTGTTTACAGTTACAGACATGCATTTCAATGGTACATGTACTAGAATACTACATTTGCAAACAGTAATACAGTGATCTGAAATATAATGAAGACAAAAGTTACATCTGTTGGAGAATCTTATTCCGAATGGTCCTATGAACTATCTGAAGCATCTTTGTGAACCAGTAAGGCCACACCATGTAAATTTTATGGATGACGTCCGCGCGCGCATTGATTTTGGTCCGTTCCTAGAAAAAAAACAAGAAATTCCGCTTTCTCTAAGTATGATCAAAGAGTCATGACAGTGCCGCAAATCGTCAGATTGACGTGAAACCCGTAACGCGAAAACAGGGCAGGACGACAACTGCTATTCCACCTGATTTATTGCTGTTTTGATGATGAATAAAAGATTTCTTGCTTGTTACACTGTGTCACCTCATTCAATGTGTGTCCTAACGTTTGTCGTCTCTTAGTATATTTCTAATCTAGGTATCTTGTTTTTTAGGGCCCTTCTCCTTTTTTTTCGCCCTCTCGCATTAGATTTAGGGTCTCCAAAGGACGTCATCCATAAAATTTACTTGGTGTGGCCTAACACTGAAACGTCATCACCACAGCACACCCCGCGCTGCACTTCCACGGGAGCCGGTAGGGGGCGTCCGATAGCAGGAGTCCGTACTGTTGTTCATAGGCCCACAGCATGAAGGGGAAGATAGCGATACGCCAAAGGAAGAACGTTACCAGAATCAGAAAGCCATTGGCATAGTAAAGGCCAGTCTCCTTCATATTCAGCTGTAAGAGAAAAATCAGACAAGAAAATATAAAAGTTGTACCAAAGGCTCGAACTTTGTATAATTATGTTAGTGAAATAATTTCATCAATGCAATTCACGGTGCCTCAAATTATTATGTAAACAATCCTTCCACAAGTATCTGGATTTCAAGAATTGTAGAAAAATTTGGTTCAAAAGCTATATCCGTAACAAATTGCACTTCTCATCAAGGCTCAAACAAACAAACAAACAAACAAACAAACAAACAAACAAACAAACAAACAAACAAACAAACAAACCTGACTAAGTGCGTGTCTGAAGTTGGTGAGTGGAGTAGAAGCTTCATAAAGAAAGAAGCATCCAACATAGAAGTCTCCTTTCCCACCACGCAACAGCTAGAATGAGAAGAGACTTTAAATTGCATTCAAATCGCTTTGAAATCAAATGAAATATGTATTGAATGATTAGCCATTTCAGGTCGGCGTTTGATTTATATATACATATATGTATAATGCGTAAAAAATTTAGTGTTTTACTTTTATATCTATGTACATTAATCAAATAAAGCCAGAAGCGATTAGTGTCTTCATATGTTTGTGTTATTAATATTTGTGTTAATAGTAACATTGTCATCATAATACATTAATGGAAATTGATCGATATTTTCATTTTCATCATTATCATCCTTATCATTATTATATTACATTATAGTGTTTTTAGATATATAAAGTAACAATATTCGTGAATTTCGGACGAAACAAAAGTACCGAGGCTGGTAAGAAGATGGCGGGGATGATCACGTGATGAGCGACCATCGACCCACGATTGGTCAGTACCGTCGCCCATGGCAACCGTACCCCGGATGAGGCCAGCTGACAACTCGTGCTTTGGTACATGGCCCAGATGTCGTACCCAAAGTACGGTAGACAGAACCCAGAGTACCAGTCAGCTAGCCAGTGTCTGAGAGAAATCGATATTCAAGTACGTGTTACACTTTGGAAATATATGTAAAGTTACATGTATATCACAATCACAAGACGTGGTGACTGCACACTCAAGGTTATTCAACTTATTTTTATGCTGCCACCTGTACCGATTTTTACCTGAGTGGAGTGAGAAAAGACTGAATGTAAAAGTGCCTTTCCCAATGTCGGTGCACAAGATAGGTGTAGCAGACATGGCAGGGTTCGAACCCGGGACCTCTTGGTTCTCAGTCGAACATTCCACCGTTACGCCCCCACAAATCACAAATGGTGGGGTATATTGGAAATATTATCAGCAGATATTAGTGAGATATGTGACCAATCGTTTGTTCCGAGTATTAACAAATGTGATATAACTTCATAAGTACATACATATATGTATACGGTATCCACGTAATGATAGCACGTTGGTAGAAGGTGCTGCGCCTGCGCGAAACCCAGATTTTTCACAGTTTTTGTTGAATGTTTCGTCCACGTTGCATTAGAAGTTTGCTTATTATAGACGATATCTTTTCCGAACTAATATTTTAAAACGACACTTTAAGACCTTCAACAATACGTTCTGCCAAAGTGCTATGCACAATGAATTGCAAATTTCGCGCAGGCGCATTACGTTCTTCCGACGTGCCCACTTACCTGTCGTACATGACGTCATTGCAGTTGAAGACAATGGTAACACCTGCCCAGGTAGCCAGCACACCTTGGAGAGACGACACTGCGCTGTGTAAAAGACAAAAATTTACCTTAAATCCTCGTCACATACTCGTATTATTCACGAATTTGGCCTCCCGAACACTAGCCGAACGCACCCGACCATTGTTGGGAGTAGATCGGCTGGTGTTCGGGAAGGTCGGCTACTGTTCGGCTTTGTGAGCCGAATGTCTGAAAATGTTTGAAACAGTCGGGGGTTGGTCGGGGGTTCGGACATGGTTGCCTGCATTGTGGTAACTCAGCAGAACATCAGACAACTATTCGGGAGTAAGTCAGCAGCTTTCGGGGATGTTGTTCGGGAGTCAAATTTGGCTCAAATTTAAACTCAAATTCCTTTTGATTATATTGATAATAATAACCTTTATTGTAGATTCATGCCCTACCGGGCTAAGTACAGGTGAACAGATAAAATAGGTAATATACATGTTTGTAGTACAAACAGCTCTAAATCTACTCTAATATAGAAGTTCGGCTTCTTCTCGTTTCTTTGTGATGTTAAAAATATGATTTGAAATGGGTTTGTATGATACAGGATGATCAAAGCGCATAAGAAAGATAAATTTTTCAATATTAGGCAAGTATTGGAAGTATGGAAACGTACTTGTAATATATCTAAAAAGATCATTTCTTTCATTACTATATAAACTACAATCAATAACAAAGTGGGCTTCGTCTTCTACTTTGTTTGAGCTACAAAATTGGATATATATAAAGGCGTGGCCTAAATCTGGCCAGACTTCTCGACGTCAGTCGATTGTAGTCGGCTGATGGTAGGGGGCATGCTAGGTAGAGGAATATGGCTTTATTGAACGATTACGTCCAAGAAGGTTAAATTAAACCTCCTTGTTCCGTCACATGACGAGACAACGAAAATCGGTTCAAATTATTGTCAACGCCCTATAAAGAAAACAAGATAAAGAAAACAAATAACAAAACACAGGCGGTGTAAATTTCTGCCGACGTTACTGTTACAATCAAAACGCCGATAGTTTTAAGCCCCAAATTACATTTACAAATGTATAACCCAGTTAAATCCAGAAGAGAGAAAAAAATGTTTACGTCACCATTCCGTGAGTACCGCTTTCTCAGCCGCCGTCAGACGGGGCCAGGTACGCTCCAGACAGGACCGCACACAAACGTACGACATCGGGAAAAACACGCACCCCATCAAAACGGCAGTCAGAAGCGCCATGTTTTCTTCTGTCTGACTCTAACTTGGAGTCTAAGTGAGCATCACTGATGTACTTCCAAAGTACACATATGGATGGGTAAAGTCTATAATAATTGTGAAGATAAAATCCTACGTTGTTCACTTGCTATAATGACAACTTCGAAGCTACTGAAACAACTGAACAGTTTGTAGAAGTTGGCTATCCTACGTTTCTGAATCGAGGAGGACCGGTACTTGGTACTAATTTACCCCCAAAATTGTGCCTTTGTTACTCCGTGAAGGAGGTCAGGACCTCCGGACGGAGTGTTGTAATCGGCTGATTTTTCATGTTCGCAGTCAAAACACTGGGTTCTCTTTGTGTAATCGGCACGCAATTTTATACGCCGTCTGCGGGCATGCCCGTGTTGATGCACGAATGTGTATTTTTGCCGTTGCTGCTTTCGCGGTCAATGTAATATCGCAGACGCACCCCTACAATTACGAGGCGAATTGGAATGGTCCAGAAAAACGCGTTGTTTGGAATAGCAGTGGGGTTCAAAAAAGTTCATGCAGATACGGGGTGGTTTTTATAAGTGGTTCCAGATGTTTTTACCCATGGTTAAGAGATGCCAAGTTTTTTGGAAGATGTTCGCAGCCAAAACGCATTCTTCCGTACGTCGCATTTCTGTGTAATTTCGCATGTGGTGTTGCATTATGTCCGGGATGATGCACGTCTTTTTATTTTTACCGTAGCTGTTTTGATATTGGAGTAAATGCTTATTTTCGAAACATCCCCATTTCTTTGAAATGGTTTCGTCCGTTTATGCAACTGTTACTGCGCTAATGACGACCAGTCGCGCTGTCCTGATACACCGCGAATGTGCGAGTGTTCCCTGTAGACAGTCCCGGGAGTCATTTTTTTGCACATTCCAGGAGCCAAACCAAAATACGTTCATGAACCGAGTCCAAAAAACCGAAACGTGAAAATCGGATGATCGGAATGTACATTTCTCTTTCTATAGATTGTACACACAATACACACATCTTTAGATAATCTGGCCATGGCAGGTTAAAAAAAAAGTAACCCTGAATCATACTAGATTAGACGTAAATGCATGTTAATGCGTTACAAAACAAGAAAAAAATTGTTTCCGGGTATTAATCTCTTGAATCACGGCGCTGAATATTGACGCAAAAATATTTCGGGCATCGCGCGCCCTTCCCGCGTCACGTGTAGGCATCTCGCATCTCTGATTGGTTGTTGCGTCTTAAGATGACTGAGCCGACGCGCGTTTAAACAATTTTTCTTTGTTCGATTTATCACACTTCACAGAGAATTGTCGCCAATGGCTACTTCTTTTTGTTGCAATATATAATACTTCACGGAGAATTGTCGCCTATGGCTTCTTGTTTTATTTCAAACAAGTTTCTTGGTGGATATCGATCTTAAATTAAGCTTTTCATGTTATAATTTTCTGTAACATATACATCACAACATATATGTGTATGGACGTTGAACATTATTCTTTGCAATGGTATGGTCTGCTACTAGTAGATACGAGTTGTGTACTTTGGTTTGTGCATGGTCACTTCATCTCAAAACCTGCTTGTACAAACACCATTAGTTTCTCCACTACTAGCTAGTTCTGTTGAGCTTAATTTTCCAAACCAACAAAGACCTGTGGTTTAGTTTGTAGCACTAGAAAGTGCAATCGGTGGAGCGCCGTCCACTTCAGCACAACTCAATGTCAACTCAAGCGTTCTGAGCACATGGAATTGTGATTGTTGCCAGATCATTGAATTAATGGAAGAAGGTACTCGTACAAGATACTAGTACTTTTCGCATAGAGCTAAGTGTGATTATAGATTCATGTGTAATGATAAATGGGAACAAAAACACACACATACATTTATGTACATTGAATATATCATTGTGTGTTTGTTTGTTCCCATTTATCCCAGGTTATTAATAGCAACAAAAAAAATCAATGGGCCAAAACTAGACCCAAATTTCACATATCGGTACCACCTGGGGTGGCAAATTCTCATTATGATATTTGTGGAAAAGTAGGGTGTCTGTGGAATATATTTTGATATGATAGCCGTCGCAGTGTGGTAGCTTTGACCTTGCTATCTGACCTTGAACTTTGACCACATATGGACCACGCCCTTGTCGGACTTTTTTTATACACACCAAGGCTTATTCCTACCTTACCTATAGGTTTTGGTGTCTATCAGACATAAGTCAAGTACCCCAAGTCAAGTCTTAGCCTCTACCAGGCTTCGGGATGCCCGGAAAGAGTAGAAATCGGCCAAATAGAAAGATAGCATGCCGATGAAGTTGGTCTGTTGGAGAGAACAGTTTGCCGCTCCTGAATTAATGTGTTCTCTCTATTTGGCATGCTATCTCTCTATTTGGCCGATTTCTACTCTTTCCAGCCGCCTCCAGAAGCCTGGTAGAGGCTATTCGAGTCTATCAGAAGTCTATCAGGCACCTTCTCAGAGCTTCTGACTGGATAAATGTTCTACTTCTCGCCGCTATACTAGTATATGTAGCCAGTGTAGGTGGCGCTTTTTTGGCGAGAACACAATCCCAAACGTCATATCACTAGCGGTGAGAAGCAGTACTCCAGTCAAAAGCTCTGGGGAAGGTATTATAAAGCAAGCCAGGAAGAAGCCCTGGTTGTGTATAAAAAAATCCCAATATCCTGTGTTCTACCAACCTGATGAAATTATTTTCGGAAAATGTCCTCATGCTTTTTTTTTATAGACAGTCAAGTAATACGATACGTTTTACATCTACATGTACAGGAGGTGTAATGTAAATGTTGGGTAACTTTTGTATCTACTGCAGAGAATCTTCAACTAAGTTTTTGTTTGTTTTGGTGCTGCCTTTAAAATAATGGGATCAACAAAGCGTAGACAATTTTTGCAGGACCAACGTTCCCTACTTTCAAGTATGATCCCGGGTTCGAATCCTGCCCGGTGTCACCGATCTTGTGCCCTTGGGAATGACTTTCCTCACTTCACTCAGGTGTCAATGAGTACCTAGCTTCGGCTAGGAACGTCCCTCGGATAGGACGAATGGAGGTCCCGTGTTTGGGAGAGTAACACCCCACGCACGTTAAAGAACCCACCACACTTATCCAAAAGAGTAGGGGACCTTCCCATGAGTGGTTCAAACCTTACAGTCTGGTCTCAGGTTTGACATCTTGAAGAGGCGATAGTCACCTGTTATGTCAATCCTTCCACAAATGTGGTAAATCTTCATACAATTAGATAGAATAAAAAAAATACATCCTATGGTTATCATTCATACAAATCAATTCATGAGACCATTTCATAAAATCTTGACACCACCTGGTTTTATTCCCAAACTAACGAACTACATAATCCATACATCGAACTTTTTGCACTCCATGATCAAAAATTCTTTTTACCTGAATAAAAACATTAAAAACACACTTAACAAAATGTTTGCTACTTTTTCCTGGGTAAATGAACTTGTACAAATATAGCCTGGGTGCCATCCGATTTGTAACAGCTGCCCCGAAAAAGGTAGCCGTTACAAATCGGATGGCACCCAGGCTAATACAAGTATTCTTGTGTAATTCATTTACTTACAAAAATAAAAAAGTTGAAGGAGGGTTGCACAAGTTTTCAAAAATCCACTTGCCCTATTGGGCAAGTACATGGTCATTTCTACTTGCCCGAACCAACTTTTCACTTGCCCAATGCAAAATATAAGTGACGTACATTTTTACCGCAAGGAAATTTTTTCAGTAAAAAAAGCATGCTATATTGCTCTATGCCTGACCAGCATTTCCCAAAGTAAGGAGGTTTGAGACTTGCAAATGGTTCTCTGACAAAAAAAATCATATTATGTGAATACACTACGCGAAAATGATGAGAGATTTTGCTCCAAACACTGGGGCATAATGCCACATCCCAAAAATGTACTTGCCCAATCGGGCAAGTACAGAGGGATATTCACTTGCCCGAATAGTGCTTTTACTTGCCCTGGGCAAGTGGGCAATGGGACTTGTCCAACCCTGAAGGTGCAGCAAACACAAGCGAAACACTACAAAACTTGGGTTAATAACATGAAAGCAAACGTTACATAAAACAAAAGAACCCAATTGTCCAATGGGACAAAATCAAATCATCTTCATCACATAGTTCTTATCAGAACTGTTATGATCCTTTGGCTAGATGATTAGATGTAATATTAATACCAAGTCATTTTTGGAGGTTTTAGTTCATGATTTCATTTCCAATACAAGAGAAAAACTTACAAGTTTCTTAACGAATGATTTAGATATATACTAGTTTGACATGATTCACTTTTTTTTCCTTGACTACTTATCTATATTGTTATATATAGTCCAGACACATTGAATGCAATATTTCCCACATAATAAGCATCTCTAAATAAAATACGTCCTAAATAGGGTGAACACCAACTACTGACATGCACCTGCAAGATAACAGAAAATAGCACGCAATTCGTGTGCAAGATGACAGAACATAGCACGCAATTCGTGTTAGTTATACTAGTATTCTCTGATATCTACATTCTCGGTGGACATTTACATGTACATGATGAAAGCCAGTGCATATACCTACAAAAGCAAACACTTCTATCAGTCTCCTTAATATTGTATACTAACAACTCACACAACACACTTGCACGTTAAGAATTATCAGTTCAAAATTGTCTACATGATTTCTAAGGCATCTTACTCTAACTCTAAAGGTCATCTGCTGATGACAAACTACTTATAGTGACACCCCTTCTTCATTTTACACAACCATATGCCTAATATCAGACTAAGAGACCAAGTGTTAAGCTGACAATTTTAGACTAGTTTTTTGTACCTCACCCCTATCGTTTTGTTCTATACAGGCTGTAAATTACATAGTGAGCATGTTTTTCTTTCTTTTTGAAGATACTGTTTAACTAGTTTCTGTACCCCATCCATAGTTCTTTTTTTTTCTTTGTAGTATCTATACACATGCTACAGACAACATGTGCTAAATGTTGGGCTAGCATTGGCCAATAGGAGACCATGAGGGCCTGCATGCCTTTTTTGTAGGGCGTAATCAGGCCTTTGAAGTATTTGTAGGCAGTCACCCCAAATCAACATAATTCATAATCAGTACATTAGCCATAATCCATAATTGGTCATTTTCATTCTAGGCAAAGCGTACGCAGTTACCTTTGTGCAACGTATAACATAATCCATACTCCATGGTTTACTAGTAACGTAATTTGCATTCAGCTCTAAGAATTTAATGTAATTCATAATTGTCAGGGAAAATTTTGCATAATTTGTAACCACTAACCCTCCATGCAGGCCCTCGACAGTATCATACTAGTTCCAGTACCCCCCTCCCCCCTTCCCCTAAGGTTTGTCCTAAACACGTGCAGGTACAGAAGAGAGAGTATATGTTGAACATGTGTTGATCGTTGGGCTAGCAAGTTTTGGCCAAAGAGGAGGCAGTATCAAACTAGTTCCAGTACCCCCTCCCCTAAGGTTTGTCCTAAACACGTGCAGATACAGAAGAGAGAGTACGTGTTGAACATGTGACGAGTGTTTGACTAGTAGGCCACGGCCAGCCTCTGCCTTCTGGCTTCCTCATCCTCCGGCTTCCGTATCACCTTCTGGTAGACGACGTACGCGGCGATGAAGGCGATGACGACGATGATGCACCAGATCACGACACCGAAGAAGGGACCGCCGTAGCCGCGCGCAAAGATCACCTGGAAAACCGTCCTGTCCTTCCCCTTGGGTTGTGCAGGGGGCGCCGCTGAGGTTGCTATATGACACAAGAAGTTTTTTTGTCAGATGAAAGATTTAAAACATTGTTACATTGTTACTGAACAAAAAGAATTTGTTCAGTAATAGCCAATGTACCTTGACAGGGCTCGAACTCCCCACGCATTTGCATTTGATTTTAAAGATTTGCATGTAAAAATATTCTGTACATGCAATTTTGCATGTTGAACATACATATAAATGAGTGTCAGACCATAGAATAATGGCGCTGCTATGTTGCTATCACAGTGCTGATATCAAACTCAATTTGTAGGGTGTTTACTATTTTCCCTGATGATTTCTCTCAAGTCTATTGATATTCGTCAGATTTGCAAGCTAGCACGTACCTCATTTCTTCTGGGTGCACCCAGTAGTACTACTAGTATGTAAAAATTTTCCTCTATGATAAGAATACGGTGTTGGGGATTTTCTTATGTATCTTCAATGTATATCTAGAAAAGGCGGGTATGAAGGATGAATTCACTTCAATTTTGCATGTAGATTTTTAAAATTGCATGTAGATTTTCTGCCTGAGTAACTTTGTACATGTTTTGTTGTGACCTGTATTCTATAATAGCTCAATGTGGCAAAAATGTGAAATAAAGGTCTTCATTTCAATTCTAAATAATTACAAAAAAGTATACGTAATTTTGATTAACAGGTAAAAGAGAATTATACAATTTAATCTTATTGATGCTAAAAACAAAATGATAGTACTAGTATGTAATCATTATGCCTTGAAAAGTGTGACAAGCTGAATAAAAGTTCTAAACGGGAACTATGCGGCTCCAGCTGTCTTACTGAGGGATGACTGTGTGTGCGAGATGTAGGTTAGCCAGTGGTCGAAATACTTTTTTTCAGTGCTCTGCAATATTGCAGAAGAGTCAAAATTTCGTCCTGCAATTTGGAAATACTTTCTGCAAATACACAAGCCCCCATATTACAACCTTCTGAAACCAATAATGCCTATTTTTACATCATATATATATAACGGTATAGCTTTGTAAATCTGTAGCATTACTGAAATTCTTCAAAATATCACTCTTTTAAATATGTTCGGACCGTAAAATTTTATCGGTCCGGTCCAAAAAAACCGAAACGTCGGTGGACCGGTTTTTTTGACCTGAACAAAAATCCATATTTGTTGTTACTGAATAACTGATGATCACTACATACAAAGAAGCCTGCCAGGAAAATGAAAATCCAGCCTTCAAATAAAAGAAGTTTACCTTAGTCTCCGTCTCTCTCATTTTGCAACAATATTTTCCCGTATTTTGGTACCGATAGTCATCTAGAAATCATAAAGGACAAGTCTACGGGCCGTGCTTGGTTCGGATCGAGCCGAAAATCACTGATTTTACACCATATAGTCACAATGTGATGCACGTAAATTTTCACTCGAAATGAGAAATTACCGCCCAACAAAACGGACCATTAGGTTCCCAGTGCTGTATTTCTCTTTTGTTCATGTGATCAAATTGTTTTCTTTGCTTGAATCGTGCAAAATACCAAGGAAAAACATCGAAATTTCGGCAAATTAACGCCGAGGCGAGTATGGTTTTTCGGAGGAGCCATGTTTCCTTTGCCGTGTTGCCTGCTAGGAAATGCTCAGCGAAAACTGCCGAAAATTGCCGAGGCAGTTGTCGGGTCCTCCCGGGAGACGAAATCTAACATCGGAAAATGGCGAGTGCCCAGATTTGGTTTTCGTCGCCTTTCGTCGCCTTGTCGAAATCGTTCAACTTTGACCCCAAATTCCCTTATATGGGACCATTACAGTCTGCTGGAAAACGCCGAAGGTTCGTGCGGCGCAGGTTTTCGATCTATTCACAGCACCACTGCTTTGCTAATTGAAAACTATTGAATCCGGAGCCTATTTTTTCCTTCTGCAAAATTGCAGATTGTAAGATTTTTTTCTTCTGCAATCTTGAAAATCTATCTGCAAATTGCAGACGGGTATTTCGAACACTGTTAGCTTGAGGTATGAATACCCTTTACTATATACTATCAGGGCTGGAAATACTGGGTGCATGTGCACCTTAGTGCACCCAAAATTGGAGCTGTGCACACAATTTTTTTCTGTGGGTGCACTGGTGCAGCAGCACCCAAATATTTTTGTAGGTTTACACATGTAAAGATGTTAAATGTATAGTAGTTACAGCATATTCTTAAAGCAACAGTTACAGCAACATCTACATGTAAGTGTCAGAAAAAATAATACAATTGTTATAGTACTTTTCTTGAAATGAAACATAATCATAATTTTTGCTGACATTCTACTTATTTTGGCTTATGATTATATATGGTGCACCTAAAATATTTTTTGTGCACCCATTTTTAGGTTGGGTGCGCCAGTGCAGCTATTCCCAAAAATGAATTTTAAGCCCTGTACTATACATTGTGCCTTGAAAAAATATATAAAGAGAAAAGTTGTTTACCTGCACTGTTGGTGACAGCTTGTCGTCGAACACGCTCAGCTTCTAACTCATCCTGAAACATGGAAATGTTGGGTTATAATATTGAAATATAATATTTTCACTCCATTTTAGAGCTAAATCAGTACTACATGCTATAGCCTGGTTTAGTAGTCATCTTGTAAGTTTAGGCCATGTTGGTTTCATCATATAGACCCTGGAGGTAGATTTTTCTACCTCCATGTATAGACTGAGCGTGCGAATAAAAAAGTTTGGCAAAAAGGTTGCCTAAATCTGTGTGGTCATGAAGGTTGAACAAATGACTAAACACACAGAGTATGTTATGATGAATAATAGACTTCATTTTCATTTCTTTACATTTTCTCCTTTTTCTTTGGAATTGATTTTGGTATATATTACTAGGACATAAGTATCGTTTTCCAATAGATATTTTTTTCTTTGCAATTTGAGGCATATATCTGTTCATTTTGCAGCTGCTTTAATTGTACGATTCACAGTATGGTCGAAATATTTTTTTTTTTGAAACGGACAAAAATTCATACGCCATCCCCATAATCAATTCAACATGGCCTTACTGCGTGCGATACTATTATTAGAAGCAATTAGCATTAGACAGTCCAATGAAAAATGGTGCTTGGGAAAAACGATTGGTAAAAAGCCAAAGAACATTATTTCAAAATAATTTCTCGTATGTTCGTGCCAAAATACTGACCCGGAAGAAGTTACTCCAAGCGATAATCGCATTCCCAAAGAGGTCAGACCGATTGAAAATCACGCATGCATGAAATCGTGTTCAGGAGCCGGGCCGGGGGGCGCGGCAAGGGCATCCTGTGCGCTAACATCGCCATGCTTTTAGTCGGTTTTAGAACGCGTTGCTTAAGCACAGCTTTCAGATTTTACCCTTACTAAAACATAGAGTGGCGCACTAGCAGCAAAACATGGTAAAACTCAAGAGTCTATACCCCAACGGGTGTCATATTTCACGGCTGTATTGTTTCAGGACAAATCGCTAAGACAACTAAAAGGGGATTTATAGCTGAGCACGTATAAACAGGGAACGGCCAAACAGCGAATAAAACGACGTTAAAACAGACGGGAAATCCAGGACATCCGGCAAAAAATGTGTCAAACAAAAATGACATCCGGCGTGCAGTGAGAAAGCAAAACTGATACTGTGATAGAAAGGCGGCACCACGCCTGGGTGTGTATGGATGGTCCCCAAAGCGGCCATGTCGAGTTACCTGATTACTGAGGTCCACACTTCGCCCTTCACAGCCGGCAAACAGCGCTACAAGAAAAAGAGAAAATACACTTAGTTTGAGGTAGAACTACACATTTTCTAATTGATGTCGTGTTTTTAATACTGGAAGACGACAACGCATGGATTTCTGGTGTAAAATTGATGGTGGGAGGTTGACAGAAATTATAGCAGAACAAGGAAAGGACAGTGTAGTCGGGCCAGTTCTGGTCGCAAATTTGAGTCGCAGCTACATTTTCAACACCATACAGACAAACTAGACCCATCTATGGCGGTAAAAGTGTGCAAAAGTGAAGAAAATAGTTGGAAATCGGCTTACCTAGCACCAAGACGGCGAAAAACAGGGTGAAAACGCGAAAATACATGGACGCCGCCATTGCTCCTAGCTCGCCTATTGATGACGCTTCTCCCTAGGGACTTCTCATGTGTCTAAACAAACAGCCTCTGGTTGGCGGAGAGAGGTCACGTGGGGCAGCCTTAAGACTGTTTGACCTTTCGTGCCCTTGACTGGAGCATTTATGATATTTTAAACCTCTTGACATGAAACACACAACGGATAAAGAAAAAAAATTCTATTCTAATCATTTCGTACCACTTGATGTGATGGTCGCTTTATCATACTTTTAAATGAATGAATGAAAGACCAAATCAATATCATAAAAACGATGACTTGAGCGACGATAGGCGTATAAAATAAGTAGTTATGTGGTCCATACAAAATATGATATAATATGAAAAGTTGTTTTGGAAATTATGCCGTCGAAGAAGCTATTGGAACCGTCCATAGCCCTGATAATTATGTAGCAAATGAAACTCCCCCTTCCCTGCGTCAGCAAAATATGACGTCACACATAGAAGTTCCCCAGTGCTGAGTGGCAAAACATTACGTCACTCAGTTACGCCCTATCCACGTGGAAGCGAATCAAAACCCAAATCATCCTTTTCGGCCCTATCTATGTAAATTACTTTCTTGACTTAAGACGAACTCCGAGACCGCGTGGTCAGTCGAGAGAACCGAGAGGAATCCCGAGGTCGACCACTGCGGTCCGGAGCCGAGCTACTTCCACGTGGGCGGCGTGCCAGCCATCTTCATATACTTTGTAACTCTGTAAATGTAGTTAAGTCTAAAAGTTCTCAGTTGCCATCCCGGTAACGATCAGTATCGCGGCAAGCAACTGTTGCCGGTAAGTAAGTGCTTAAATTGTATTCCCCCTTTACCTTTCTGGACCAATCGCTAAATTGTCCCCTCCTGGCTGAAATTGTGTATCTCCCCTATTAAGTGGTATCTGGTATGACTTTGTATTATGCTATATGTGTCGTGTGCGACTGGAACGAATAAAGTAGACTAAAGCGAGTCCATCGTTCTCCGGTGCCTTTCCGTTGGTGAAGTTACTATAGCATAAGCCCAAATCTAGACCCGCTAGACCTACATGTGACAAATGGTTCCCACACCGGAACTCGCTTTTTAGTTCTGCTGTATTGGTTCGAGTCGCCACGATATTCTGTAGGCTTTTCTATGGGTAAAATTTCTCCTGTACATTGATTTCTCTCGCCGCCGCCCGCGGGAACTTGCCGAGCTCTTGACTGCCCTGACCCAGTGTTCCCCTTCGCCCTCGACCCGACCCCCACCCTCCCCGACTTTATTTCTTGAACGCTAGTTTTATGTTTTTGAAAGCTAGTTTCATGTGCCCGTCTGACTGAGAGATCGTGCGGTCCACTTCCCTTTCCGCCTGTGTAGTTTGTCAAACGAAAACTTGACCTATGTTCGCGTTTCGTCTCGAGTAAAAGTTGTGTGCCTGTTCGGGAAGTAACGTTCCCGGCATCGTCCTTATATTATTTCTTTTCGCATTGTCCATATCGATGAAAAACTCTGAAAGTTCTTCGTTGTAATACGGTTCCCAGTTGTGACCAGGTGGTCAAAGTACGCGGTTCAGATCGCCCCCTTGTCCGCAAGTAACTGTCTAAAAGTTCTTATCTTATTTCTGTCCGTCGCGTTCCGTGCATGAAAGTTTGTTCATTACTTCCCTAAAGTTCGCGGTTCGTATTGATTATAATTTGTTCGTCTTTCCGGGGAGCCCCTCTTTTTGAGTTGCCCTTTTATAATTGTTTATAGCCGTTATCGTTCTTTGAGAAGTTGTTGCGTTCGATACTGTTCCCCCTTCAGTGGTAACTCTCTCGCCTGTCTAGTGATAAACGTACGCGCCGTTCGTATTTAGAATCATTTGTTGGCCTGTCCGGGGAGCGCCCCTTAAAGTGGTTCTTTCCGTAGCGTCCCGTGCAAAGTTGTTTCGCTTGATTTTGTGATTCCGTATGAGTGGTATTTTTCTCGCTCGGTCGTCAACATCCCCAATAAACTTTTCGTATTTGGCTGTCCGACAAGTCCCTTTCTCGGCCTTGTCATTAATTCTTTTTGTTCTGCCCGTCGCCTCTCGCGAAACGAAATTCGTTTGGAGCTTTCCGCGTGATTTGGCTTGAGTTTCTTGCAGTTTCCAAATTTGCTTCGTATAGCTTTTCCGGCGCCGTGACGCCTGGCCCCACTTAATTTGTTCCCACGTTGTCGCGCCGACTTCCATCTGTTGCTCATCTCTCTGACCATTATCCTCGCTGCCCCCTGCTTGTGTTTGTCACAATCGTATTCTTTCTTGTCCATGCCGCACTTCCTTATCTGATTGGTTTCATGTCTTCTTAACGAGCTTGGCTGTAGGTGGTGTCATCTGCCCTCCATCCTCTGCTGTACCTCCTGCCCCCTCGTGTGCTTAGTTTGTTTTTCTTACCCTCTCCCCATCTGTTTTCCATCCGCCCTGCTTTGTCAGCACCGCTGTCCTCTTCCCCGAAATCGCTCCGTGTCATCTTCCCTCTGATTTATTGCCACTTCACTCCTTTGTCTCTTCCGCTACCATCGGTTGCGTCATCTGATAACACCCAGTCCATCTGTGTCTCATTCTCCGCTTATCCACACCAGCATCTGATCTACTCTACTCACTTCTCCCTTCTTGACTGTCTCTTGTGTGTTCCGCCCCGCCCTCTTTCCACTCTTACAATGTCGGACACTAGCGACACGGACACGATCCCTGACGATGAGGTTGTTGTGTTCAATCCCCAGGGTGGCAACTTAAACCCTTTTCACGCTTCCCCTGCGGGACCCAACCCCTTCGCTCCTAACCCTGCCGCGGCCCAGGCCTTTATTAATCCGTTTGCTCAGGCTCCAGTCTACGCGTTCAATCCCTGGTTCAATCCTTACGCTCAGGCGTATCCCCAGTTTGCCCCAGGACCCGCTTTTGCCGGACAGGTTCCGAACCCTCCCGCGCAAGGTGCTGCAGCCCCTCCCCAGGCACCCAATCCCTTTGCGGCCGGCGCTGCCAATCCCTTTGCTGCTGGCGGCCAGGCTCACCATCAGGCCGCCCCTCCCAACCCTTTTGCGGCTGGTGCTCCCCGGGTCCCCCCGGCCAACGGGCACGCTGCGCGTCCCCAGAATCCCTCAAACCCCCCTAGACTGATGTGTAGGTTCACGGGCACGTCATCGGTGACGTGGGAGGAATTCGAAACACACTTTTCTAATGACAGGGAGTTTGGCCAGTGGTCTGATGCTTTAAGTAAGGCAACCTTATTACGCCACCTTTCTGGCGACGCCCTGTCCACCTATGCGTCGGCAGATTATTTCATAAAGAATGGCACGTGCGATGACGTGCTGGACTTCTTACGTTCCATTTTTCAGAGGCCCAGCGACCCCTCCCACTATGAAGCGGAGCTAAATTCCCTTCAGCAGAAGCCTAATGAGTCGGCCCAGGCCTTTGAGGTGCGTGTACGCAGTCTTGTGGCTAAAGCTCATCCCCTCGTCCCCAGTGTAGCCAGGGACTCTTTGGCCAAGAGATTATTCCTTGATCGGCTGCATGACACTACCATCGCGCTGGAGGTCAAAAAGTTCCAACCAGCCACCCTACATGCTGCTCGGACACAGGTCCAGCTTTTTGCAGACCTTAACCGCCCCTCAAAGCCCGTGCGACCCTCCCCCTCTAACATCACTACCAGTACTCCTCCTGCCTCCTCCGACGTCCCCAATCCCGCCCTTGAGCGTATCCTGGCCGACCATCGCGCCGATATGGCCCGCCTGCAGCGCGACCACGAAAAACAAGTGGCCGACATGTGCCAACAAGTCAACTCACTCCTCTCCTCTAGGCCCCCGCCGCCTATCACCGCGTCTCCCTCGCCCCAGGCGTCGGGGCCTCCCCCCTCCCTTGGACCTTCGACCACCTCCCTGCCGCCCCGCCGGCCGCCCGCTGGCACTCGTTGCCACGTGTGCAACGCCACCGACCACTGGAAGGACTCGTGCCCTTACCGTCCGCCCCGACCCAACCAGGGAAACGGGGGTCGGCTGGCTTAGTGGGGGGCCAGCCAAATTCGACGCCTCCCCAACCTCCACCCCCTAACTCTCCCTCTACCCCCTCCCCTACCCCTCGTAAACCCTCCGGTAGTTTCCATTTCAATGCCAAAATTTACAACCATTCCTTAGATATTTTAATTGATTCTGGCGCAGACGTTTCAGTGATCTCGGAAACTTTGCTTTCTAGTCTCTCTCCCCCCACTGCCGCGCCGGCCGTTGAAACGTATGCAGGCCCGTCTCTTTCCTCGGTGGCGGGCGGCCCTCTCGATGTTCTTGGCTATGTCCAACTTCCCATCTCGTGGAGTTCCTTTGAGTTTCCCGCCAAATTTTTGGTTTGTAGAAATTCTACCACCCCTCTTCTTGTTGGCACTGATTTCCTATTGGAATACCAAGCTGATTTGTCCTTGCGCACGCGCACCCTGACCCTCTCCTTACCTGGGGGTGTGGCTACCATTCCAGTCTTTCGTAAGGCCAGCTGTGGTGTTCGCCGTGTCGTCACCCGCCATGATATCGTTATTCCGGGTCGGTCCACCGAACTTCTCCCAGGGAAAGTGGTGGGGAAGGTTTCAGTGGCGCCTCGTGGTCCGGGATTCATTGAACCCGCCTTAACCTCTTTGAATCGCCTGGGCCTCTCGGGTGAACTAATTACCCACACTCCCACTAAAACCTCCACGCGCGCGTTTGTTGTTAATGAACAGTTTGAGCCAGTGCTTATCCCGGCAGGCACCACACTAGGTCTGTACCACCCATTTGATACAAATACCGCTTCTGCCTCTGGCGTGTCTGTCTCCCCTTATACGCCCTACCCTTCCTGCGATGTCGGACCGTCCGAATACCCCACACCTGACGTAGTACCCCCGCGAAGATCTGCCCCCTACCCTGAAGTACCGGTTCCTACCCCTGACGAGAAAGACCTTCGTACGGAGATGGATACCCTATTCGACTTGTCATACATTGAAGACCCTGTTCGTAAAGAGAAACTTTTAGACCTCCTGGTTGAGTTTCAAGATATTGTGTCCCGCTCTTCTCATGACGTGACAACTACGTCACGCATTACGCATTCAATTGACACGGGCGACGCTGCCCCTATTCGGCTCCCCCCGCGACGTACCTCCCCTGAGGCCAAGGCCACGATTCGCGAGGAGCTTGACAAGCTAATGTCCCTCGGTTTTATTGCCCCGTCCGACTCGCCCTGGGGAGCCCCAGTGGTCCTCGTAAACAAGAAGAATGGCGCCAAACGTATGTGTGTAGATTTCAGGAAACTCAATTCTGTAACCAAGAAATGTTCATGGCCCCTCCCCCGTATCGACGACACATTAGACTCCCTAGCAGGTTCAAAGTTATTCTCGACCCTAGACTTAAGATCAGGATACCATCAAATCAGACTCGACCCCTCTTCCGTGGAGAAGACAGCTTTTTCCACCTGCTACGGTACTTTCGAATACAATGTCTTACCTTTTGGCTTATGTAATTCACCCAGCACCTTTGCCCGATTAATGGAATCAGTATTACGAGGGTTACAGCCGCATATCTGTCTGGCGTACCTGGACGACACCATCACACACTCAGAGGACGATGTTGATACGCACCTGTCTAATCTTCGCGCAGTCTTCCAAAGGTTTCGCGACTCGAACCTCAGCCTCAACCCGGAGAAATGTAAATTCCTCCAAGTCCGGGTTGAATTCCTGGGACATGTTATCACGCGTGACGGTATCCAGACAGATCCCTCCAAAACTAGCGCCATTTCCGAATGGCCGGCCCCAAGGACCGTAAAACAAGTCCAGCGATTTCTCGGCCTGGCAAACTACTATAGAAGATTCATAAAAGATTTTTCCCAAAAAGCAAAACCCTTGACATCCCTCACGGCTAAAGGCATCAAATTCGTATGGACGGACGAGTGTCAGGCCGCGTTCCAGACTTTAAAGGACGCTCTCTCCTCCGCCCCGGTGTTGGCTTATCCAAATTTCGACCAACCTTTCCTTGTCGACACGGACGCGTCGGACACGGGTATTGGGGGGGTCCTTAGTCAGATACAAGACGGACATGAGAAAGTCATACTTTATTATAGTCGTACGTTGTCCGCGGCCGAACAGCGGTATTGCGCGCATAGACGGGAGATGCTCGCAGCAGTGGAATTCATATCCAAGCACGATTGCTATCTGCAGGGTGATCACCCGTTCACCCTGCGTACGGACAATACGGCACTGCAGGCGTTAATGTCCATGAAATCTCCTGTCGGCCAATACGCCCGTTGGTGCATCAAATTATCCCCTTATCAGTTTCACACCGTACATCGCCCAGGTATTAAACATGTCAATGCTGACGCACTCAGCAGGCGGCCGTGCCCTCAGTGTGGCACGGTTGACAAATGTTCAGACCCCAACCCCCAAGTGAACACGATTCAATCTCTCCCACCTTCCCTCCCCACCCCCCTCTGTGCCCCTGTTGACGTTGCAGCAAGTCAGCAGACGGACCCGGTTCTTAAACAACTAGTCGCTGACAAATCTCATGGCGTCCGTCCTGCCGGGGCTGCCTGGCAACGTCTCAGTCGGGCCCAACGCGCCCTGTACGGTGACTGGGACAACCTTGTATTCCGCGATCACGTTTTGTATCGTAAGCGGGTTCAGCCCGACGGCCTACCTCCTTGTTACCAGCTGCTAGTCCCCCAGGACCTCAAACCTGTAGTTCTCCGTATGGTCCATGACGATCCTCTCGGAGGCCACTTGGGGATCGACAAAACGATCGAACGACTCAAACTAACGTTTTATTGGCCGAGTCTCACCACTGACGTCCGCGCCTACGTGTTGGGTTGCCTTGTGTGCCAACGCAATAAAACAGGTGGCCGGAAACCGCGGGCACCCTTGCATCCCTCCGTAGTGGGGTTTCCCAATGAACGGGTCGCCATGGACCTGGCGGGCCCATTTCCCAAATCTGCACAGGACAATAAATATATTTTAGTAATGTCCGATTACTTTACTAAATGGGTCGAACTTTTCCCTCTATCTGACATCTCTGCCGAATCCATCGCTATGTGCGTCTACCGTGGATGGGTTTGTGTCCATGGCCCACCCTACTCCCTCCATTCTGATCAGGGGCGAAATTTTGATTCGAATATAATTCATAACCTCTGTAACCTACTGAAAATCCATAAAACACGTACGACACCCTACCACCCTCAGTCGGACGGACTGGTGGAACGGTTCAACCGAACCATGGGAGCGATTCTTCGTTCCTATGTTTCCTCCCATCAGCGGGACTGGGACGCATACCTCCCGGGTGTGCAGTTTGCATACAATACTAGCAAGCATGCCACTACCGGCTTCTCGCCGTTTTTCCTTTTACACGGGAGGGAAGCCAGACTCCCCATACAGTTGATTGTAGGCGACCCCTCCCCATCTGTAGACATCCCCGAGTTCGTAACCGGGCTGAGCGCTACCCTCCCCAAAATATTTCTTCTCGTACAATCAAACACTCGGCAAGGGCAGGCAAGGCAAAAAGACCTGTTTGATAAGAAGCTCCATGGCAACCCCTACGATGTGGGGGATGAGGTACTGGTTTTAAATAAGGCGTTGGGAAAGGGTTTAGCCCGCAAACTAGCCCGGAAGTATAACGGGCCATATACCGTGTTGCAAAGAGTAGGCGACTCGGCCTACAAAATCCAGAATAACAGGGGACGACGGGACGAGAAAGTCGTCCACTTTGAGAACTTAATCCCGTTTCGTCCACAGCAACAGGACCCCGACTACGTGGGAGAGAGAGCTCCCCGACCTCGATGCCGCCAGCGTCCCCAGAGAAGGTCGCCGGACCCTTCCCCTGACAGGGACCCCCAACCCCCGGGGCACAGCCCCCCTTCTTCTTTATCTGTTTCAGGTCCGATCCCCGCCCCTCGGAGGGCGACACCACCAGCAGTTCCGGTCCGCGCCCCCAGACGTACCAACCACGACGGGAGCAGTGCCACTCACCCGAAGGTGCCGGTTCCCGCCCCTCGGAGTGCGACACCGTTAGCAGCCCCTGTCCGTGCCCCGAGAAGAACCTGCCATGACGGGAGCAGTGCCACTCACCCGAAAGTGCCGGTTCCCGCCCCCCGGAGTGCGCCAACAGTAACAGTTCCTGGCAATCCCACGGACAATTGTGAAATCGCCAGAGCTACTTGTACGCGCCAAGACGGGAGCAGTGCCACTCACCCAAAAGTGCCGGTTCCCGCCCCCCGGAGTGCGCCAACAGTAACAGTTCCTGGCAATCCCACGGACAATTGTGAAATCGCCAGAGCTACTTGTACGCGCCAAGACGGGAGCAGTACCACTCACCCAAAAGTGCCGGTTCCCGCCCCCCGGCGGGTGACACCGTCAGCAGTTCCTGCCCGCGACCCTGGCAATCCCACGGACACTTGTGAAATCGCCAGAGGTACCTGTACGCGCCATGCTGACGACAATCGCGCCATCCGCCCCACCCGGCGTACTCGTCCACCTGACTACTTGAGAGACTTTGTGTGTGAGACTGACACCTCAAGTGAGGACGAACTCTAAACACATAGACATTTCGACTTTAAGTATATATGATATCGTATGCTTCTTAAGAGGGCGACCATTTAGGGTGCGTGGTAAGGTATATATATATTTATATATTCTTTTTTTCTGTACTACCTCGGGCAGGGGTAGACTTGTACGCCCTCGTCTGTCAGGGTTGGTCGGTTTCCGGTGGATGTGTTGGTTTTGACTGGCCCTTGAGCTTTTGGCCCTGATGTGCGACTACCCATCCCATCACCGAAACACCTCGGTATGAATTGCCGGTTTCTTTCCAGTTTTGGTTAGGACGTTAATTACGCCATCTAAATTGGCACTTCACGAAAATTTTGTGCTTTTTTTTTTCTGTTTCTCTTGGCGCCGGTTTCGCGCCTTTATAATTTGAAACCTGGCGACATTCCAGGTCGTCTTCTTCATCTTTGTTTGTCTGTTTTGTTTAGGCGTCGGGTTCACGCCATTATAATTAGAACCCCGACGGCACTCCAGGTCGTCTCATTTGTTAGTCTTTATTGTTAGGCGTCGGGTTCACGCCATTATAATTAGAACCCCGGCGGCACTCCAGGTCGTCTAAATTGTTAGTCCTTTTACATCTCAGGCGTAGGTTTCGCGCCATTATAATCCGAAACCCGACGACAACCCCTGTCGTCTTTACTGTTTATCTCGGTGCCGGTTCCGCGCCTTTATGACCAGGAACCCGGCGACTTATATCATTGTATACAGTCGTTTTCAGATTGGGATCTCTGTTTCGGTTTAGTGCACCTTGTCACCCTTGTCCCTGCCGTTTCTGCGTTGTCTCCCCTCCCGTGGAACGCGGGCCCACTGGTTGTCTGCGCTGGCACGTGTCAATTACGGTCCATCCACCTCTGTCCTAGGGCCGGAGTTCTCCTCCTATGCCACGCCCACTTTCCGCCTCAACAAGGGGAACAGGTCTCTCAGGGAACCCTCGGGGTGGGTAGGAAAGATTTTCCGTCCCTCCTTTCCCCCCGTTGAAACTTTCCTCTGCCTTTAAATACGTACATACATGACCCCTATCACAGATTTTGCGGTAGGACAGTTGGTAAGAACATGTTGAAGTATGGTACCTGACGCTATCAGACCTCCGACGCGTCCCCTTCCACCTGTAGGCGACTTGACGACGCCGCACCGAGGTGCCAGCGGTACACAGGGTGACCGTGGTTGTCGCCACTCATTGCACTACCCGTTCAAAATCCCGCATTGTTGTTTGTATTTTGAGTTCGAGTTTTGAGCTGTTTCTGAGTTGAAATTCCCTTTGGGGTCCAGGTCCCCTGAAACAAAACCGTAGGGAACCAAAGTTAAGAACGTCCAAAGTTGAGAGCGTCTTGTTTTATTTGCTATGTAGTTTTCGGCGTACTTTCAAAACTGTGCTGAATGTCTTTATTTTATCTATGTGAGTTTTGTGATGAGGTGGGATCTATGGCCAATAATTCCGGCGCAAAAGTAAAGGAGTCTGTCATTCTCTCTCGTCACTTGGTGCTGGGCTTTGCCCTGATTTTCGGCCGCGTTTCAAGTCCCCTGTCTGCCTGCCCGTCTTCTGTACACGCCCTGAAAGGTCACCGTCAGTAATGACATTTTCCTAGTTAAGTTGAACTTATGTGCTATGTAAGTTAATCAACGTGATTTACGTTGCGAACACATTGTTGTGCGTTCATTTTTTCAAATATGTTCCTTCCGACTGTGTTTGATCGTACTGAGTTTGATGGGTTTTAACTTGTACGCTGAGTTTGATGTTTTTTTAACTTGTAGACTGCGTTTAATAATAGATGTTTTTTTTAACTTGTAGACTGAGTTTAATGTCTTTGTGTACACCTGGAACTGCTTAAAATAGGAAGCGATTGCACATGACGTATTGATGCGCTCGCCCGATCATGACGATGTTGTTATGATGTATTGCTATACCTGATTGTTGATTGTTAGGTTGTGTTAATTGCGCTCAATCGAGATGTATGATGTCTTGCCTTGCTACAGTAGCCAACTTCTGGCCCTACCTTTTTTTTTCATTCTTGTTATTATTGTTATAATGTTATGCACCAATGTTGTCGCTTTACCATGTAGTTTTTCTTACTTTGTTTGATGTTTCTTGATGCGAGGACGCATCATTGCCTTGTGGGGGGGGATGGTGTAGCAAATGAAACTCCCCCTTCCCTGCGTCAGCAAAATATGACGTCACACATAGAAGTTCCCCAGTGCTGAGTGGCAAAACATTACGTCACTCAGTTACGCCCTATCCACGTGGAAGCGAATCAAAACCCAAATCATCCTTTTCGGCCCTATCTATGTAAATTACTTTCTTGACTTAAGACGAACTCCGAGACCGCGTGGTCAGTCGAGAGAACCGAGAGGAATCCCGAGGTCGACCACTGCGGTCCGGAGCCGAGCTACTTCCACGTGGGCGGCGTGCCAGCCATCTTCATATACTTTGTAACTCTGTAAATGTAGTTAAGTCTAAAAGTTCTCAGTTGCCATCCCGGTAACGATCAGTATCGCGGCAAGCAACTGTTGCCGGTAAGTAAGTGCTTAAATTGTATTCCCCCTTTACCTTTCTGGACCAATCGCTAAATTGTCCCCTCCTGGCTGAAATTGTGTATCTCCCCTATTAAGTGGTATCTGGTATGACTTTGTATTATGCTATATGTGTCGTGTGCGACTGGAACGAATAAAGTAGACTAAAGCGAGTCCATCGTTCTCCGGTGCCTTTCCGTTGGTGAAGTTACTATAGCATAAGCCCAAATCTAGACCCGCTAGACCTACATGTGACAATTACGTCACACATAACCTACATACAACCTCATGGCCCCGCCCACTTCCCAATGTCACGGGGGGAGATCGTTTCACGTGAGTGGGATGGACTTTCTGAATTTCCCAACAAACGGAGCGGTTTATCTTAGGCCGGTTCATCTTCGCGGGTTCTTCCTTCGCTTTTTACCTGGACATTATGCCCAGGGTTTTGTTTCAGTATCCATAAGACTAAGACTAACTTAGTCTT